>NC_029516.1:301756-308461 GCF_001577835.2 Coturnix japonica
TGTGTGTGTGTGTGTGTGTGTGTGTGTGTGTGTGCTGTTGTGTGTGTGTGCTGTTGTGTGTGTGTGTGTGTGTGTGTGTGTGCTGCTGTTGTGTGTTGGTTTATAGCTACAGAGACATGGAGTCGTGTGCAGGCCGTCCTGATTTCTCAGGGTGATCATAGAATCATTCAGGTTGGAAAAGACTTCTCAGCTCCCCAGTCCCATCCCAGCCCATCCCACTGCCCACGTCCCCCAGTGCCCCATCCCTGAGCTCACCCAACACCCCTAGGGTTGGGGACTCCCCTCAGCTGCCCCATCCCCTCCCTCAATGCTCCCCATGGGACCTGCATGACCGCGGTGCTTTGTAAAGCAGGGCTGCATTCCAAAGCAAGTGCTGTAGGTCCCGCAAGAGATCCAGAGGTCCCTGAGCATTTCCTTGTGTTCCACTCATGGGTTGCTCCCCATGTTGGAAGCAGGTGGGCTCCTACCTGCTGTGTGCTGGTGTGATGGAGTCGGTCTCATGCTGGGTTTGTTGCTCTGGATGTTTCTTCATGAGCTGTTGGCAGGAATTTGGTTGAAAGCACAGTGCAGGTCAGGCAGTGAGCAGGGCAGGGGGCTGTGACCATCCCGGTGGCCGTTCAATGCTGATATTTCATCTGTAAAATAGCAAAACTACGTGCAGAGAATGGAGTCTGTCCTTGAGATGCTGGTTGCTGCCAATGAGAAACAAAATGAGGTGTCAGAGCCCCAAAAAGGGGGGAATGGATCGGCACCAGCCTCGGAACACTGAGGTTGCAGAGGGACCCGGGCAGCAGCCTGGGAACAAGGGGAAAGCAGGAGCATGACGAGCGCGCCGGTTCTGGATCTCTTTTCTTCACACGTTGTGATCAGGAGGAGTGATTCTCAAGCAACTGTTACTATGTGCACCCAGCAGCAAGTTCTGCTCCATGGTGCAGTCCTTACTGCCGTTCTGTGTTGCAGTATCTGAGCCGATGGTGCCATGATAGTTCTCTGTTGCACTGGGGATTTAGAGACAGGGTTGTTTTACCCGTGGCTCGGGTTGTTGTAAGGCTCTGACTTCCTTCTGCCATCACACAGTACGACGTGGGGATCCTGGTGGGTGAGGAGCTGCTCAGCAGCCATAGAATCATAGGATGGTTTGAGTTGGAAGGGACCCTCAAAGGCCGCCCGGTGCCACTCCGTGCAGTGCACAGGGACACCCACAGCTCCAGCAGTGCTCAGAGCCCCGTCCAGTCTGACCTTGGCTGTCTGCAGGGATGGGCAGCTCCGCCTCTATGGGCAACCTGTGCAGTTCCTCACCACCCTCTGCATGAAGCATTGCTGTACTGGGAGCCTTACACCTGCCCAGGAGCTGCCCCTGGGGGCTGCTGAGGTCTCTCCACTGCAACTCTGTTCTGGAGGCAGCTCCGGAACCTTCCACCCTTTGTGCCTATCTGCTCAAATTGAAGGATCACTCAGGTTGGAGAAGAGCCCTGAGCTCACAGAGCCTGGCTGTAACATGCTGCTCCCAGCTGCACGGCCACTCATTGGGGTGCCCCGGCCACAACAGCACCAGGAGCTGCCTCCAGGGTCAGCACAACTAAAGGCTTGTGCTGTGCTCACACACCAGCACTCAGTGCTGACTGGTGCTCACTTGGGATCCATGTGGCCCCATAGGGCTGTGTGTTCCACTGATGGAGCTGAAGGGCAGCACCCACCCCGTGCTGTAGTGTCCCCTGTTCTTGAGGCCCCTCTGTTCCCCCCGAGCCCCGTCTCTGTGTCACCATTTGGGGCTGGGTGTCCCCATGAGCCCCCGGGGTCACACTTGTCACTCTCAGTTCCCCATATCCCTGTGGATATGGGGATATCCCTGCTGGGGACTGGGCTGTATAGGAAAGAGCCATTGGCCCAACACTGGGGTTGGGTGGGAGCTGGGGGGCTCCTGGCACACATTGGTCCCACCGATGCTGGTCCCACTGTGTGGGTCCATCCGGGCTGTGCCGTGGTGGTCGCAGCACTGGGCTGGTGGTCGTGGTTGGAAGCGTTTTCAGGACCACGGACAGCTCTCGGACACCTTAGTCCATGATTTCCTTCTGCTGGAAACTGAGGAGCGAACGGTGGAAGGAAAACCTAAGAGTGGGTTATGGAGGTTGGAAGGAAACGAACAGAATAAAACTGAAGTGTCCTGGGGAGCTGGAAGAGCCTGGTTTTGGAGGAGAAGGGGATTTTGTTGCATGGGCTGCTGGTGCCTGGACAAGCAGTTGGAGAAAGGTGGAGGGAAATGGGATTGTTTGGCTTGGAGAGGAGAAGGATGCGGGGAGACCTCAGTGTGGGCATCCAATACTTGAAGGGAGTGTATAAACAGGAGGGGAACGGCTGTTTGTGAGACGGACAGTGATAGGACAAGGGGGAATGGCTTTAAACTGAGACAGGGGAGGTTCAGGTTGGATCTGAGGAGGAAGTTTTTCCCCCCGAGGGTGGTGACGCACTGAACATGTTGCCCAAGGAGGCTGTGGATGCCCCATCCCTGCAGGCATTCAAGGCCAGGCTGGATGTGGCTCTGGGCAGCCTGGGCTGCTGGTTGGTGACCCCGCACACAGCAGGGGGTTGGATGGGATGAGCGTTGGGGTGTCTCTCCTCGTGAAGCTCCATCTGCTCATTTCTACACAAATATCTGACCTCCTTCGTATCCCTGCTCACCCCTTCTGGCCAGTCGTGGCATTGAACTGGCAGTTGTGCCTGATGCAGAGAAGTGTCCATTTCCATTGGACTGTGGAAGCGGCTCCTTGGCTTATTGATGCAATTCTTGTCCAGATGTTCCGCGAAAGTTCCATTTTTGTTTCATTTTTTGGAATCCCACTCACCATTTTGTGTCTGTTCTGTATCTGCTTAACCACACTTTGGTGTATTCTCACTTGTAGGGCGGTTCCAACCTGCCCATGGCTTTGTCCTCCCATTTGTTGGAGGGGCTGCAATGGGAGGAGGGGCACACAGCCCACAGCAGGGCTTGGGGCTCTGGGGACTTTGAGGTCGCTTCCAGCCTGACCATTCTGTGGCTCTTTGGGACCCACAAGGGCTCTGTGGGGCAGGACGGCTCCGGCTGTGAGGATGCAGCCCATGGGGGTGGGACCAGGGTCTGTGTGTGTGGACCCCCTGAGCAGCACAGGACCCTTCCCCCAGGTGAGCAGCAATGCTGTGGGCCAGGAAGGTGCTATGGGGCGGTGGGTGCAGGGAAGGGCAGTTTGTGGGGCTCGTCCAAGGTCTCCAAAGTGCTGCTGATGGTCTGACATCAATCACACCTTATGAGGAAGGTTAGGAGTGCCTAACGAGGACAGGGCAATGGGAAGAGGTGTCAGAATTGACTACAGCGTAAAGAAGAAATGGAGATTCCCTGGGGACATGCAGAACGCGCCGTCCCTCTGTGGTTATTAAAGCTGCCACCGGCTGGTGTTACAAACTCTATTTTTAGCAGCTCTAAACTATGGTGAGGAAAAAAATTGGTCTGGCCTAAAATTTTGTCACTCTGCTTCAAGTTTAATTCTTGCCACGGGTCAGGCTGCGCAAGTCGAGCTCGCTCAGCGTAGAGTCACAGATTCATTCAGGTGGAAAAAACCTCTTGGGTCCCCAGATCCAACCTGAACCCATCGCACCGTGCCCACTGCCCGCGTCCCCCAGTGCCCCATCCCTGTGCTCACCCAACACCCCCAGGGATGGGGACTCCCCCCTGCCCTGGGCAGCTGTGCAGTGCTGACCGCTCTTTGGAGCACAGCTTGGTCCCCATCTCCACCCTGCCCCTCCCAGCACCGTCAGCCCATCCCCTCCCGTCCCATCCCATTCCCTGCGGATGGAGACCAACCCCTCCTTCACTCCATCCTCCTTTCAGGGGGGGCACAGAGCGCTCAGCTCTCCCTGAGCCCCTCTGCCCCACACTGCCCCATCCCCTCCCTCAGTGCTCCCCATGGGACCTGCATGACCGCGGTGCTTTGTAAAGCAGGGCTGCATTCCAAAGCAAGTGCTGTAGGTCCTGCAAGAGATCCAGAGGTCCCTGAGCATTTCCTTGTGTTCCACTCATGGGCTGAACCCCATGTTGAAAGCAGGTGGGCTCCTGCCACTGATCCCACAGCTCCCTTCCTAGCGCTGATTGTGGGAATTCCTTTTTCCGGGTGTTTCTGTACCCACCTCAGCACTGGGATGGACTTGGAATTCCTGGATCAGCTTTTACTTCGAAACAGGGTCAAGAAATTCGTTCAGTTCCCTCCTTCTTTCTGGGAAGGTCGTTTTGAAAGAGATGGGAAGAAGCCAGGATGCGGCTGGTGGCCGTCGCTGCGAGGATTACACAACCCCTCGGGATCGCTGTCTGCCATCAGTCCTGCTTTCTGCTGTGCTACATTTCCCCGAGTTTAGGGCAGGATTTTTCCACTGAGAAACTGTGTTGTGGGTCGGGAACGCGGCCGCTGGGTGTTGGTGCTGTGTGAGATGAGATGTCCAACCACAGCACAACAATCCCTCTGGAAATGAGAGAATAATCCACCAGAAAGGCTGCGGGGGGACCTCACTGTGCTTGAAGGGAGCGTATAAACAGGAGGGGAACGGCTGTTTGTGAGGGTGGGCAGTGATGGGACAAGGGGGAATGGTTTAAAACAGAGACAGGGGAGGTTCAGGTTGGATCTTAGGAGGAAGTTTTTCCCCCCGAGGGTGGTGACGCACTGTTCACAGGTTGCCCAAGGAGGCTGTGGGTGCCCCATCCCTGCAGGCATTCAAGGCCAGGCTGGATGTGGCTCTGGGCAGCCTGGGCTGCTGGTTGGTGACCCCGCACACAGCAGGGGGTTGGAGCCCCCCTTGTGGTTCAGCATGGATCTGGGGCCAAGGGCAGCAAACCACGTGTGCGTGCGCCCAACGTGCACCACAAACACCCCTTGTTTTATTGGTCTTCTTTCCACCAGGCGATGCCCGACGGCTCCGTGTTTCTCTCTCCTTTGTGCATTTTGCTTTTGGATGAACTTTTTCCTTCCAAGAATTCTTTCTCTTGGCAGATAACCCCTTTTTAAACGTTCCTTGCCAAGCCCGTGATCCAAATTTGTGTTCCTCATCCACTGGTTGTTCTCCGAGCGCTGCAGACTTAAAAGTGCAGAATGCCTGGGGAGAAGCAGGAGTAATCCTCTTAATTTAACACCGAAGTGTTTTTCAGGAGGTGTGTTTGGGGGATTTGGCGCTCCTGACCTCCTCCTGAAGGTCCTTCTCCATTTCCTGGGCTTTGTCTTACATCCGGCTCTGCAGCAAAGCAGGATTTTGTCCCTTGTGCACTGCTGAGCGCTGTGGTGGAGGGGATGGACCCCACAGTCCTGCCAGCGCAACAGACATGATGCCTTCCTCAGAGCTTCTTCTGTCCACCACCCCGTACCTGGTGTTTGCTTTGATGGGCCTCTTAGGTTCTTTGGGGCCCATCAATTGTGTGTGGGATTGGGGTAACCCATACTGCACACCATCTCTGTGTATTGATTGGGGTAACCCCATACTGCACACCCATCCCTGTTTGTTGGATTGGGGTAACCCCATACTGCAACACCCATCTCTGTGTGTTGGGATTGGGGTAACCCCATACTGCACACCCATCCCTGTGTGTTGGGATTGGGTAACCCCATACTGGCACACCCATCCTGTGTGTTGGGATTGGGGTAACCCATACTGCACACCCATCACCGTGTGTTGGATTGGGTAACCCATACTGCACACCCATCTCTGTGTGTTGGGATTGGGTAACCCCATACTGCACACCCATCCCTGTGTGTTGGGATTGGGTACCCCATACTGCACACCCATCCCTGTGTGTTGGGATTGGGGTAACCCCATACTGCACACCCATCTCTGTGTTGGGATTGGGGTAACCCCATACTGCACACCCATCTCTGTGTTGGGATTGGGGTAACCCCATACTGCACACCCATCCCTTTGTGTTGGGATTGGGGTAACCCCATGCTGCACACTCATCCCTGTGTGTTGGGACTGGGGTATCCCCATACTGCACACCCATCTCTCTGTGTTGGGATTGGGTAACCCCATACTGCACACCCATCTCTGTGTGTTGGAACTGGGGTAACCCCATACTGCACACCCATCCCTGTGTGTTGGGATTGGGGTAACCCCATTGCTGCACACCCATCACCATTTGTTGGGATTGGGGTAACCCCATGCTGCACACCCATCCCTGTGTGTTGGGACTGGGGTAACCCCATACTGCACACCCATCTCTGTGTGTTGGGATTGGGGTAACCCCATACTGCACACCCATCCCTGTGTATTGGGATTGGGGTAACCCCATACTGCACACCCATCCTGTGTGTTGGGATTGGGGTAACCCCATACTGCACACCCATCCTGTATGTTGGGATTGGGGTAACCCCATACTGCACACCCATCTCTGTGTGTTGGGATTGGGGTAACCCCATACTGCACACCCATCTCTGTGTATTGGGTTTGGGGTAACCCCATACTGCACACCCATCTCTGTGTATTGGGATTGGGGTAACCCCATACTGCACACCCATCCCTGTGTGTTGGGATTGGGTAACCCCATACTGCACACCCATCCCTGTGTGTTGGGATTGGGTAACCCATACTGCACACCCATCCCTGTGTGTTGGAAGATTGGGGTAACCCCATACTGGCACACCCCTCTCTTGTGTATTGGGATTGGGGTAACCCATACTGCACACGCATCTCTGTGTA
>NC_029516.1:312615-357171 GCF_001577835.2 Coturnix japonica
TTGGGATTGGGGTAACCCCATACTGCACACCCATATCTTCGTGTTGGGATTGGGGTAACCCCATACTGCACACCCATCCCTGTGTATTGGGATTGGGGTAACCCCATACTGCACACCCATCCCTGTGTGTTGGGTAACCCAACATCCCTGCTTTGCTCCAGGTGATGCTGTGAGGTTGTTGGAAGCCCGAGGGGTGACTCACCCACCAGCGTGGGGCTGGCTGCCATGCACAGCCACACCTGAGGCCGCTGTCTGGACTCCCTGCAGTCAGTGGTGAGAAATAGCTCTTCCAAAGTGCAATTTATCTCATCCCAAGTTAGACATTTAAAATCAGTCTGATGAATCACGCTCTGAAATAGCCCGTTTCTCTGTTGACTAGCTCAGATATAGATAGCCCTTTTGCCGTCTCTCCTGACCATTAGTGGGTTCTCTTGCAATCCACAGCAGGGATGTTGGCTTCAGCATCAGCTTCCCGTGCTCTGCTGTCATCTTCAGCCTCCCATGGGGGAAGTCAGCAAATAGGACAGCGCTGATCTGACACCTCAGCTGACCCAGATGGAGATAACCAAAATTCTTGGTCTTCTCCTGAGTTATTGGTCCCTCACCACAAGGAAGATGTTGATGCCCTGGGGGGGTCTGCAGCACAGCGCTGTGTGTGGGGATGGGGCAGTGTGGGGCAGAGGGGCTGAGGGAGAGCTGAGCGCTCTGTGCCCTCCTGAAAGGAGGATGGAGTGAAGGAGGGGTTGGTCTCCATCCGCAGGGAATGGGATGGGACGGGAGGGGATGGGCTGACGGTGCTGGGAGGGTCAGGGTGGAGATGGGGACCAAGCTGTGCTCCAAAGAGCGGTCAGCACTGCACAGCTGCCCAGGGCAGGGGGGAGTCCCCATCCCTGGGGGTGTTGGGTGAGCACAGGGATGGGGCACTGGGGGACGTGGGCAGTGGGATGGGCTGGGGATCCCAGAGCTCTTTTCCAACCTACATGATTGCATGATTCCCTTGGAACCAGCAGTTGTTCCCCAATGAACCACTGTTCTTCCTTCCCATGTGGCTGTAGTGTTGCTTTGCAGAGGGGGTGAGAGCTGGGCACTCGTGGCTGTCTCTGCTCCATTTAAATACTCCGTTTGTCTATTTAGTCTCATAATGATGAGGTTAATGAACAACTGAACAGCCCCAGAGGTGCTGTGCTCCCCATGGATGTAGGATGTTTCTGTCAGGGGCTGCTGGTTGCTGGGGTGCAGCGGTGGCTCCTGAGCTCTGCTGGGAGAAGGATTTGACCCCTGTCCCTGGGGGATGCTGCGCGTGGGTCCCAGGGCTGATGGGAGCAACTTGCCTTGAGCCCAGCTGTGTTTGGGGATGACATGCAGACCCTGCGGGGTCCCACCCTGCGGGGCTCCCCAAGCAATGAGTCACCACCGCGTCTGGAAGCTGCCGCTGCTGGGAGCAGTGGTGGGCGGGAGGGGCCCTCCTCGGTGTGTTTTTCTTGTCTTGATTAAGAATTAGCAATGATCCACACGTTCTGCTCTTTGTTTAACTCCCTCTGTCAGATGTGTGTGTGTGCTCCATTGTCATTTATCCCTGCTGCTTGTCGGAAGGCGCGTTTCCTTCCCCACGGGATCACAGCTGATGGATCTGAGTACAACGCGGGGCAGTTACTGTGCTCATGGGTGGGTGAGAGGTGCCCCCACCGCTGTGCCCAAGGGTCAGTGTGCCAAGTCCCAGCTCCTACCTCCGGGAGCCTCAGGGAATGGGGGCTGAGATCTGAGCCTTGGGGTGAGACTGGGTGCAGGGTGGTGTGAAAGCCAAACCCAGAATGGAGACCTTGCACCATATACATGGGTAGCATGGAATGATAGAACCATGGAATGGTTTGGGTCGGGAGGGACCTTCATAGAACCATAGAATGGTTTGGATCTGGAGGGACCTTCATAGAACCATAGAATGGTTTGGGTCAGAAAAGACCTTCTCAAAACCATAGAATGGTTTGGGTCAGAAAGGACCTTCACAGAACCATAGAATCATTTGAGTTGAAAGGGACCTTCATAGAACCATAGAATGGTTTGGGTTGAGAGGGACCTTCATAGAGCCATAGAATGGTTTGAGTTGAAAGGGACCTTCATAGAACCATAGAATGATTTGGGTCAGAAAGGACTTTCACAGAACCATAGAATGGTTTGGGTTGAAAGGGACCTTCATAGAACCATAGAATGGTTTGGGTCAGAAGGGATCTTCTCAGAACCATAGAATGGTTTGGGTTGGAAGGGACCTTCATAGAATCATAGAATGATTTGGGTTGGAAGGGATCTGTAAGGGCCATCTGGGCCCAGTCCCTGCAATGAGCAGGGAAACCCACAGCTCCAACAGGTGCTCCAAGCCCAGACTGTGGGTGGATGTCCCAAGAGACCCGTAGCAGGCTGATGCTGAGGGCCTGTATTGCCTATTTCTAGATTATAAGGGATGATGGTGAGGATTTTCTGTGCTTGCTGTGCATTACCTCTGGATACCAGGAAGCTGACTTTCAATGGTGGGAACAGTCACAGTTCATTAGGAGCATGAATGTCATGGATGGAGGCAGCTGTGTGAGGTTCTGCAGCTGGGCACATGCAGGAGCAGGAGCTCCTCTGCTGACTGCAGTGCTCTCCAGGGGCTGTGGGATGGAAGGGGGGTCCCATGGTGGCCACTTGCAGGGGCTGATTGGGGGCATTTGGCTTCTGAGCGTTGTTCTCCTTCAAGTCCTCGCCACTGTCCATCTGCACAGCAATGGGGGCTGAATGAACATCTGCTGGCCAGCAGCGGTCATTGGAGGCTTCATCTGCTGGATCCCTCCATGCCTCCCCCCGATGCCCACCCAGATGGTGCCCCCTGGAGCAGCCCCTGCTGCCCCGACAGCCGCCGTGGCCTCTGACTTGGAGCTGAAATCGTTCATTTGGTTTGGTTTGGTTCACTCCCAAAGCTATAATTATCATAAAAGAAATTATATCCGCTTTAATTCCACCGAAGAGCATCTACTTATAAATATGATTTGCTGTGACTAATACATTTCGGTTCAGATCTCTGATATAAATTAACAAATCTTTTTGCACATGAGAGCGCCGGCGCCGTAATGGATTCGTTCCATCCGTGGCGGATGGGAAGGGCTGCACCCAGGGCTGCAGCTTTGCTGATCTGCAGGAGCTGGTTGGGGTCTCTGGGCATCTCCCACCATTGCTGCTATTTGCAAACTTCTGGACGTGCAGCTGGTCGCTGTAAAACACACTGCTGGATCCTTGGCTGCTGCTTTTCTCTGGGGGAAAAGAGTTTCCTTACTGCCCCTTCTTCACTAAGATTCCTCTAAGCTCCAGATCAGGGAGTCCTGGAGCACTTCTACACATGCACACAAAAAAGAGAGTGCTGTTGTTCCCTCTGGGTTTGAGGTGTTTGTGGTAATTCTGATGTTATCCAGGTAATACAGCATGGCCTTGCCCTACAGTGTGGCCTTGCCCTATAACATGGCCTTGTCCTACAACATGGCCTTGCCCTATGACATGTCCTTGCCCTATAACATGTCCTTGCCCTATAACATGGCCTTGCCCTATGACATGTCCTTGCCCTATAACATGGCTTTGCCCTATAACATGTCCTTGCCCTATAACATGTCCTTGCCCTATAACATGGCCTTGCCCTACAACATGGCCTTGCCCTATAACATGTCCTTGCCCTATAACATGGCCTTACCCTACAGTATGGCCTTGCCCTACAGTGTGGCCTTTCCCTACAATGTGGCCTTGCCCTACAGCGTGGCCTTGCCCTACAACATGGCCTTGCCCTACAGCATGGCCTTGTCCTACAGTGTGGCCTTGTCCTACAACATGGCCTTGTCCTACAGTGTGGCCTTGCCCTACAACATGGCCTTGCCCTACGGCGTGGCCTTGCCCTATAACATGTCCCTGCCCTACAGTATGTCCTTGCCCTGCAGCACGGCCTTGCCGGACGATGTGGTCTTGCCCTACAATGTTGCCATGCCCCACAGTGCAGCCTTGCCCCCGGTAACATGGTGAAGATGTTTCTTCTGCCATATGTCATGGCGAACAAATCTGAGGCTGAAATGTACTTTGTGGATGACCTCTAAAGACGACCTGTTGGGTCCAGGGTTGCCATGTCAAATTCACAGTCTCCTTCCTTAGAAACCTCTAAATTAAGAGGACATTCCAGTCCGATGTCCTGAGGTGTGCATGGAGCTGGCAGCTCTCCTTATTTACCTTCCAGAATTAGAAACTCGTTCATTAATTCAAGGCAGCGCCTTGTGTTCCTCAGCATGACCTTAGTGGCGTCCCAGATTTTGGCTGTGAGGGGAACGTGGGCCTATTATTAGAGGAAAAGCTTGGGTTGGGCTTGGCAGGCTGCAGCGGCCGTAGGACCAACGCGTGCTGGGACAGCTCAGCTCTCTGCTCACCAGGAGCTGTGCTCACAGCAGTGCAGGGCTGCAATGGGAGCTGAGCAGGGCAAAGCATCTCCTGGTGAGGAAGGGCTGAGAGCTCTGGGGCTGAGCGGGGATCCAAGCAATGGCTTTGGTCTGGCATTGCACACAAGCACTGCCATGAGGACTGTGGTGGCTGGAAGTACCCAGCTCCTCTCTGGAGCACACCAACAGTTGGCAGTGCTCATTGAATTGTCATGGAATCATGGAGTGCCTCGGGTTGGAGGGTCGTCCAGTTCCACCCCTGCCGTGGGTCGTGTGCCCCCCAGCTCAGGCTGCCCAGGGCCCCATCCACCCACCCAGAGATGGGGCACCCGCAGCTCCGGGGTTGCCTTTTGTTGGTGTTAATCTGCTTTTCTTTTAGGTAAAGAGGAGGCTGTGTTTATAAAGTAGCCTGTTAGTTTTGGTCTGTGTGGCGGTGCGGAGCGGCTGCATCCCACGGATGTGGGCTTCAAGGGGCCACGTCCCAGGGGTGGTCCTGTGCTCCGACCCCGCGCGGCCCAGCTTTGCTCTCAGCTAACACACATCCCATGGTTTTTCTCTTCTATTTCCATTCATGCTTCGCAGTAGACGAGCAGCTTCATGAACTGGGTAACTATGATTTTTATTCTCTATTTTTTTTCCCCTTCACTTTCCTCTGCACCTTTTTTTCCAGCCTTCTCCTCGCTGTGCCCTTTGTGTGTAGGACTTAGGACCCACATCTGCACCTTTCCTCTTCCTTGATCAGGACCCACATCTGCACCTTTCCTCTTCCTTCCTTGATCAAGACCCACATTTGCACCTTTCCTCTTCCTTCCTTGATCAGGACCCACATCTGCACCTTTCCTCTTCCTTCCTTGATCCCGCCGTGTAGCTGAATGGGGCTGTGTAGTGCAGGAGGGGCTCCTTCCCTGCTGTTCCTTCCACGATCCCTGCAGTTTCTCTGCTCCTGCATGTGCACTGTGAGGGGCAGGGGGACACCAGCAGTGGGGGGAGGCACTTCCCACCACGTTCCTTCCTCGTGTGGGACCCGGTGAGAGCTGATCTACGATCCATTTGGGCCTCTGCAGAAGCTGTGCTGCTGCTGGGTGATCCATGGGAGCGCTCAGCCCTGTGCCTCCCCTGGGAATCGTGGGATCACGGAACAGGTGGGTTGGAAGGGTCTGTAAGGTGACAACCACAGAATGGTTGGGTTGGAAGGGTCCTTAATGATGACGGAACCACAGAACAGTTGTGAGAGAAGGGTCCTTATAGGTCATAGAATCCCACAGTGGTTGAGTTGGAAGAGTTCTTATAGATAATAGAACTACAGGATGGTTGGGTTGGGTATCTGTGGTATCTGTGTGGCGCCCGCATGGCAGGGCAGCAGGAACAGCCCAGCAGGTGAAGGGGCTGTGGGCACTGAACCACAGAACATCCCAAGCTGGAAGGGACCCAGTTTCTCCCATGATGGAGTAACACAGGAGTTAAAGATGAGGATGCAGAAAAATCTGGGGGATGGCTTCAGGACAGCAACAGGCAGCAAAGGAGAAGAGAGAAGCTGAAGTCCAGGAGCTGCTTTTCCTCCCTGGGATGCACCCAGAGCTCTCACTGTGCCCAAGGAGCAGGGAATGGTTCTGAGCATCCCCCATGGGATAGTTCTGAGCATCCCCCCATGGGATGGCCCTGTGCATCCCCCTATGGGATGGCTCTGTGCATCCCCCCATGGGATGGCTCTGAGCATCCCCCTATGGGATGGCTCTGAGCATCCCCCCTATGGGATGGCCCTGTGCATCCCCCTATGGGATGGCTCTGAGCATCCCCCCATGGGCTGGCTCTGTGCATCCCCCATGGGATAGTTCTGAGCATCCCCCATGGGATGGCTCTGAGCATCCCCCTATGGGATGGCGCTGTGCATCCCCCATGAGATGGCCCTGTGCATTCCCCTATGGGATAGTTCTGAGCATCCCCCTATGGGATGGCCCTGTGCATCCCCCCATGGGATGGCTCTGTGCATCCCCCCATGGGATAGTTCTGAGCATCCCCCTATGAGATGGCCCTGTGCATCCCCCTATGGGATAGTTCTGAGCATCCCCCCATGGGATGGCCCTGTGCATCCCCCCATGGGATGGCTCTGTGCATCCCCCCATGGGATGGCTCTGAGCATCCCCTATGGGATGGCCCTGTGCATCCCCCCTATGGGATGGCTCTGTGCATCCCCCATGGGATAGTTCTGAGCATCCCCCATGGGATGGCCCTGTGCATCCCCCCATGGGATGGCTCTGAGCATCCCCCTATGGGATGGCCCTGTGCATCACTATGGGATGGCCCTGTGCATCCCCCTGTGGGATGGCCCTGAGCATCCCCCTATGGGATGGCCCTGTGCATCCCCCCCATGGGATGGCCCTGTGCATCCCCCCATGTGATGGCCCTGTGCATCCCCCATGGGATGGCCCTGTGCATCCCCCTATGGGATGGCCCTGTGCATCCCCCTATGGGATGGCCCTGTGCATCCCCCTATGGGATGGCTCTGTGCATCCCCCTATGGGATGTCCCTGAGCCTTTGGTTCTTAGCAAAAACACTTGAGTTCAGAGATCAGTGGGATCTTTGTTGGAGAGCTGCTGGGGCTGATGTTTGGTGCAGGGATCGCACTGCAGCAGCTCACCCCAGGCCCTGGGTAGGTCTCTGGGTGCCGTAGGGGCCACATGGGGCATTGCGGCTCACCAGCACCGTTTGGCCCCTTGCAAACCATTGCGGGTGTTTCGCTGGAATGCAATTCAATTTGCAAATGCTGGTTCTGCTCAGCTGCACTTCCTGGGGCTGTGCTGACTCACGGGCAGCGCTGGGCAGCAGTTCTTTGCTCAGCTCTCCTGTGGAGCTGGCAGAGCACAGCACAGCCCTGCTCGGGTCCCAGCCATTGTCCGGCGCTGAGTGTGAGCCCTGATGTCTCTGAGGAGCAGCAGAACCTGCCGGGTTACCTTGAAGCAGCTCTTGTTACCGAGCACAATAACGAGGCACATTCAGGGTGGATGAGCTGCTTCAAAAGGAGAAGGGGGAAGAAAGGCGTTATTGAGGTCTGCTTCAAACAGCAGCATTTCAGCTCTGCTCGGGTCCTGCTCTTCTCACTGGGAAATCCCAGCACCATTTCGATCTCTTGGTGTTCTTGGAACCAGCACCTTGTAGTCAAGAAATGGAGCACCTCCATCAGTGACTCTTAGTTAAGGAATGGAGCAGCTCCTTTAGCGGTGTATGAGCTCCTCGCTCTTCGTCCTTGGGGTATTTCTGAACCAGCAAGAACTTCCCTAAAAATTAAGTGTTTTTCTCCTCTCTCATCATTTTTTCCTCTTTATTTCCCCCCTGGGGGTCTCATCAGGGTCTCTGCTCTGCAGCTCACTTGCCACGCGGCTGGGAGGGATTTGGAGCTCCTTCCCATCCCCGCTTTGCAGACGCGGGTTTCTCTTGCCTTCCAGGTGACTTCATTAATTAGCACGTTTCTCCTCCCTCGAAAGGTTTTGCTCCTCTTTGCAGCTCGTAGCACAGACAGCAGATGCTGGAAGCCGTGCAGCAGAGGCGGCGTTTGCTGCACAGACACTGCAGGGCTGCCAGCTCATCTCCTGAGAGCCCACCTGGCGCCAGCAAACACTTGTCAGCGTCAGAGCCAGCAGCCGCGTGCAGGACGGTGCTGAGGAAGGAATGCCGTAACAAAACCACTTCCCACCTCTCAAGTTTTCTTCTTCACGAGACTTTCCATTTTGTTCGTCCATAGGAAGCCCATCCGGTAGCTCTGCTCACACTGTGTGTTGCCCACCGACCTCTCTGTACCCACCAAGTGCTCTTGCATTGCTGCAGGGACGACTGGCGCTCTGTGTTGTTCAATTCCTGCTCTCCTCCTGATGCATTTTGCTCTGTAGTTCTGGCAGCCCTGCAGAGCTCTCAGATGTTTCCTGGGGTCCCTTTGCTTTGGAGGTCACTTGGTTGGAAGGTGGTTGGAGCTCATGGGGTGCTGCACACCGAAGTGCTGTCCATGCTGTGTGGAACAGTTACCCCACGAGGCTGTGCCTCTCCTGGTGCAATCACAGTGTCTCAGTTACCAGCAGCTCATTTGCTGTGATGGCAGCTCAGTGGAAGTGTATCTGCTCTGTGCTGTAGTCCCTTAATATAAGAAGATGACAATGGCTGTTTGACCAGGTGCTGCCCCATGGTGGCCCCATGCTGAGGTCTGTTCCAGAGCTTCACTCTCATGACCTTCTCCTGGAGCTTCTTTCACATCTCTGTCCCTTTTGCCACAAAACAGCTGGAAGTTGTGCGTCCTTAAATCAGGGGGCACGGCTGGGGTCGTAGAACCATAGAATGGCCTGGGTTGAAAAGGACCGTGATGGTCATCCAGTGTCAGCCTTGACTGTGCCTGGTCCTACAGGGTCCTCTGCTAACCCGAGGAGAGGCAGTGCTGGGGGCTGCCCCAGGTCCATCAGGAAAGGAGAGAATGCAGCGGTACCCTTAATTAATGCCTTCATGTTTAAGTGCTGATGTTGAATCTGGACTCCTTTGGATTCCAAGAAGCGTGAGGAAGTGGCACTGAGGGACGTGGATTATGGGTATGGTGGGGGGGGGTTGGGGATCTCAGAGGGCTTTTCCAACGTTAATGATTCTGTGACACTGGTTTTTGTTGTTTAATTGTGTGGCTAAAGGATGGTTGTCACCTGCTGGCTTTTTAGGCAGAAGCAGGCTCTGAAAACCTTCCTAACCTTGCTTTACATGTGGAAAATAAGAGAAAATGAAGAGACAGTTGTGTAGACTTTCAGTTTAAAAGGGTGACATTTGGAAACCCTGTGAGTGATCACTCTTCTTGCTGTGTATCGTTTGGGGAGGTGATGTGAAGGGAAGCTGTCAGATGGGACAAACGAATATTGTTCTAATTGTGGTGCTGCTTTGGGTGCCCCAGTATCACAGCAACCCGGGATGGTTGGGTTGGAAGGGACCTTAATGATCATCCAGCCCCGCTCCTGCCTTGGGCCTGACCTGCCCAACGCCCATCCAGTGTCATTCCCCTTAGTCCCATCACTCTCACATGTACAAAGTCATTCCTGTTCCTGCTCATAGGCTCAGTCCAAGTACTGGGAGGCCGCAGTGATGTCTCCCCATGGCCATCCCTTCTCCAGGCTGCCCCTCTCTTGGCCTTTCCCTGCACAGAGCTGCAGCCCCCAGCCATCCCCATGTCCTCCTCCAGCCCCGTTTGGAGCCATGGCTGGGAGCTCCATGCCAGTCCCTGCAGCCATAGGGCTGCATGGAAGCCCCACGCAGGGCTGAGTCCTGCCCTGCTCGGTGCTGTGCTGCCTGCAGAGCTGGAGCTGTGTTCCTGGCTCATATCATTGCAGCACAAGTGCATTCCTCTGCCCAGGCCGGGGCTGCCCGTCCCTCCGTGGGCTCTGCAGGAATGAGCTGCGGGGGCGGCCGCTAATCAGAAATGAATCCTTCCTTTCATCTGCTCCCTTCCCTCATTCACTTTGGTGTGGGCGTTTCTGTCTGGAGCAAATTGGATGGCAGGCTGATGGAGCGGAGCCTATGGGAGGAGCGGTGAGCAGCAGCAGCTCCTGCCTGCCCTGTCCCCATGGCTCCATCCATCGCAGCACCGTGGCCGCCCCACTCGTGCCATTGGCTCAGCCATTGTTTTCTATAACAGACTTCAGAAGAGAAAATTAAACACAGTTATTAACCATTGCGAGGCTCCCAGAAGGACTGAGCAGAGCTGCGGTGTCTGCTGGTTGTTTCACAACACACCGTAGTGCTCACACTGTTCTGCTTTCCACCTTAACTTGGACCTGCGGGCATGTGGTCCCTTCCTCCCCTTGCAGGTTCTGGATAGAAGATATCCCCACTCCCCATCCCTACATGGAGAACATTCCCACTCCCCATCCCTACATTGAGGACATCCCCGTCCCTACATTGAGAGCATTCCCACTCCCCGTCCCTACATGGAGGATATCCCCGTCCCTACATTGAGAACATTCCCACTCCCCGTCCCTACATGGAAGTCATCCCCTGTCTCTGTCTCTCCCTGGCTGCAGTTACTGCCTGCATGGTTTGAGTTTTTCGGGCCATCTGTGAAGCCCTTTGGTAGATCCCCCCTGGGCTGACAGCACTGAGCACTCCCTCCATCTGTGCTGCAGAGCAGAGGCACAACCCTGGCACTGCACATCCCCTTCCCTGCTGCTTTCCCTGGAGCACTGCGAACAGATGGGGAGACCTCAGCACAGGAGAGACACCAACCTGCTGGGGGGCAGCCAGAGAAGGGCCATGAAAAGGGTCTGAGGGATGGAAAGGGGTTATTCAGACTGGAAGCTCTTCATGCTGGTGGTGGTGAGGGTCTGCACAGGTTGCTCATAGAGGTGCTGCTGCCCATCCCTGCAGACAGCCACGCTCAGGGGATGGGGCTGTGAGCACTGATGGAGCTGTGGGGTCCCTCCTCACTGCAGGGAGTGGGACCCAAAGGGGCCTTTGGAGGGACCTTCCAACCCAAAGCATCCTGTGATCATTGATGGAGTCACCCCCTGGGGTTGCACTTGCCATTGCAGGACGTGGGGCAACAGTGGTTGAGCTGTGTGGCCCGCGAGACAGGCTCTGCTTCTGTGCTTGTGTATGTTTGTACCAAACCCGGTGCGTTTGGGATCACAGGAGATGGTTAATTTGCAGAGCGCTCCACTTCTGAGAAGTGCCGTGTCATGCTGCACGGCGCTTGGGCAGGAGGAGAGGTCTTGTGCTAATTAAGAGAGCTCGAGCTCTTGGCATTTGAAATTGCAAAGGTGTCAGTGGTGCTGCTCGGGAGCGTGCGGTCCTGTGTCATTCTTGTTGTGAATAAAAGCAGGCTGAGCGGCTCCCAGCACTGCAGGGCAGGGCGGCGCGAGCTGCAGGGGCACAGCCTGGGGGTGCCGGGCACAGCAGTGGTGATGTTCAGGGTTAATCAATGCAAATGGTGCACGGGAGGAAGAGCAGCACAAATACTGCACGGACAGCAAAGGAGTCGGTCGGCTGCTGGCGTTCAGGATCTTGGAGTGATGGCTCCTCCCTTGTGCTGTCAGTGATGGTTGTGAGTAAAAGAGATGAGCAGCAGCGCTGCCGATGAAGTCAGCGCGGTGCCAGGAGCTGCTGCACCACTCCCAACAGAGAAAGGTGGTTATTAGACAGGAGTGATCAACCATGCACGGGGTGAAGCTGTGATGGGCAGACCAAGGAGCCCAAGTTGTATTAATGATAGAGAGGGGGTGACAGGGTGCTCGTGGTGGTCAGTGGCCCGTGGGTCAGTGCCATTCCAAGCATCATCTGCACAAGGAACACCACAATGGACTTTGGGACTTTCTCTTTGGGAGGTTGAAATGGCTGGGTCTGTGTTGGCACGGACAGACTGCCTGCAAATTCTTCATATGGCAACGGAAAGGTAGAGGAATTTCTTGAGAAGAATTGTTGGGACCACCCTCAAGCAGAGGAGAACAGTCACAGAATGGCCTGGGTTGGAAGGAACCTCCAGGATCACTGAGCTCCAACCCCCCACCACAGGCAGGGCCACCAACCTCCACATTGATAAGCCCAGGCTGCCCAGGGCCCATCCAACCTGGCCTTCAACACCTCCAGGATGGACGGGGCATCCACAGCCTCTGGCAGCTGGTCCAGCACCTCCCCACTCTCACAGTGAAGAACTTCCCCCTGACAATCCACCCTCAATCTGCCCTCCTTCAGCTCCAAACCATTTCCCCCCATCCTCCGTTTATCAACCCTTTCAATGAGCTGACTCCCTCCTGTCTGTAGGCTCCTTCAGGTCCTGGCAGGCTGCAACTGAGGTCACCCCGCAGCCTTCTCTTCTCCATGCTGAACAGCACCAGCTCCCTCACCCGTCTTTGTAGGGAGGTGCTGCAGCCTCTGAGCATCTTTGTGGCCTCCTATGCACCCTCTCCAACAGCTCAATGTCTTTCTTGGGTTGGGGGCCCCAGACAGGAGCAGCGTGGTGTTGCACTGCAGACTTTGCTGCTGCAGCGTGTTGTGGAAGCCAAGGGTGTGGGTGGACTGTTAAAAAGGGGAGGATGCATTTCGGGAGGTTTGCAGGACCTGTTGGGCAGCGCAGCTCGGGGAGGGCTGCTGAGCTGTTGCTGCAGACATGGAGAGGGCTGCCCGCTGTGTGCTGTTCCCTATGGCTGTTCCCTGAGCTGTGCTGGGGGAGCTGTGAGCTGACAGAGCCCCAGAAGCACAGGGGCTGGGGGAGGATGGGCCGTGCTGCTGTGTCAGGGCTGTATCCCTTCCACTGAACGCTCTGCAGTTGGGGATTTCCTCTCTGCAGCGTTGGAGTGGAGCTGGGAGGTTCCTGATCCTTCTGCCTTTAAGGAGAGGCTCTCAGCTCAGCAGTACATCAGCACTGCCATTGCCAGGCCCTACGTAAGCGTCTGATCCAGAAATGCTCTTTGGAGTGTGGCTCACACAGCGAGGGCTTAGAAAATCCCATCAGGCTGCTGCAGCCCCGAGATGCTGAGTGGCCGCTCCGTGATGAGGCTCTTTACAGTTCAAGTGCTGCTCACACAGCAGAGCACATTGCAGCCCTGGTGGCAGGGGGGGGTTTCCCTGGCAGAGCTCCTCCTGGCATGGGCTGGGGGTGATGAGCAAGCAGCGTGATGCAGCTTGGCACCGCGCTCCTCCAGCTCTGTGCTGCCGGTGCTCAGCTGTGAGCGCTCTGCAGGCAGCGTGAGCCGGCTGGGGCAGGGCTCTGTCTGCTTGTCCGTGTCCAGGAGCTGAGGGTTGCTGCTGCTGCTGCTCTGGATGTGCATTGCTGCTGCTTCCTTCACATCAGCATTGTCGTTGATGCCCTGAGAGCCCACAACCCCAAAGCAAAGCATGCAGCTCCTGCTCCTCCCTGTTACCAGATGGCTGAGAACCATCAAATGGCCTGGGCTGAAGGGACCCCAATGCTGATCCCATCCAACCCCCTGCTGTGTGCAGGGTCACCAACCAGCAGCCCAGGCTGCCCAGAGCCACATCCAGCCTGGCCTTGAATGCCTGCAGGGATGGGGCACCCACAGCCTCCTTGGGCAACATGTTCAGTGCGTCACCACCCTCGGGGGGAAAAACTTCCTCCTAAGACCCAACCTGAACCTCCCTTGTCTCAGTTTAACACCATTCCCCTTTGTCCTATCATTGCCCACCCTCACAGGAGCGGTTCCCCCTCCTGTTTATACACTTCCTTCAGATACTGGATGCCCACACTGAGGTCTCCCCGCATCCTTCTCTTCTCCAAACCAAACAATCCCACCTCCCCCAGCCTTTCCTCACAGCAGAGCTGCTCCAGCCCTTTGCCCACCTTAGTGTCCTCCTCCGGACCCACTCCAAGAGCTCCTCATCCTCCCTGTGCTGGGGGCCCATAAGGGAAACAGCTGATCACAGCCTGAACCTCTCATTAAACCATCTGAGGCAAGTGAGGAGTCAGCAGTGGGAGCACACGTGCAGGTAATTGAGCTGTGCTACCATGAGGGGTGGAACTCGACTCCACCTCCCCCAGATCCCATTTAAGGGCTGAGCACCACTAAGGCAGCATCTCTTTCTGGGGGTTGTGTGTTTGTGGAGTTCTTGTGTCAAGCCTCAACATCTGCACACAACTTTCTTGACTGAAGGCCTTGGAGTTGGTGAGTCTTTTCCTTAGATACTCTCTGGCTATCTATTTCCAACTATACTTGTATTATTCCAACTGTATGGGGTCCCAGACCTGGACGCAGCACTGCAGATTAGATGGCCAAGGGCGTGGGGTTGGTAACAAAACAGGAAGCAAAGTGCTTTTTGCTGGGGTGGGAAGTGCAATGTGCCATAGCGGGGCTGCTGTCTGCATGTGACCCCGTGCAGTGATGCCATGGGGTTCCCCTGCAGGGACTGTTGGGCTGCAGCCTCTGAACCCAGCAGAGGTGCCAGCATTAAAGCTGGCAGCACAGCAGCTGGGGTGGGTGGGGGTGCAGGGCTGCTCCATCTACAGGAGCAGTTAATGAGTTAATTGGTGTCACCTGGCTGGAAGGGCAGCGCAGGAGCAGCTGGGTGCTGTTCTATCTGCTCTTTGTGCTGGAGGAGGGTGATGTTGGTTCCTGTTCTGTTGTGCTCCCTTGTCACCAACCATCTGCTCTCCTATGAGGAAAGGATGGGGGAGCTGGGCTTGTTTGGCTTGGAGAAGACAAGGCTGTGGGGAGACCTCAGTGTGGGCTTCCAGTACTTGAATGGGGCCTTTAAACAGGAGGTGAAGGAGGAGGCAGCTGTTGGGATTTTGCAGCGGAGCTTTTTGTGAGCCCAGCATTGAGGTTTGGCCAAGAGCTGCCCTGGAGCTTCTCCCACTCCGTCTCAGAGCCGTGAATGCTTTGGTCAGCACAGAGCTGAGCCCTGGCTCTCGTTTCCTGCTGACAGCAATTAATTCCTGGTGGCGTGTTCTCTTTGCATGGAGCTCAGTGTGGGTGTGGGAGCCCTTCAGCCTCGTGTTGGATGGGAGCAGAGGGCACCAGGCTGGGACTGCAGGGCTGGTGCTGCTGATCCTGCTCAGGAGCTGCTGGAGATGTTCAGTGCAGCCGTGGACGTGGTGCTGTCTGCTGCATGCTCTGCTCAGCTTAGTTTAAAGCCATTGCCTGTATCCTCACCAGCACCATGTACTGTGTGGTGCTCTCAGCTGCTGAGGGTCCATATTCTCTGGGGAATTTCAGGCCATGGAGCAGGGTTTACATGCTGAAGTGTGCACCCATGGGTTCCCAATGTCTTCATGTGCTATGAAGCAGGTGTTGATGAGCACAGAGCAGGAATGGACCGGGTGGAGGTGTTGCTTGCTTTAGCTGAACTGAGTGTATCTCTTTTATGTGAAGAGAAGAGCTTGGAAGCAAGTGGTTTTTGGATCTCAGCAGCTTTCTATGGGGCGTGTTCAGAATGCTGGAGGGTTTGGAGCCTGGGCTGCTCCTTTGCCTCCCCTGGATATGTGAGACCAGCCATGAGGGGCTGGTGTGCAGCTGTATGAATCTGATTGGGGTGTGCAGCAACAGACTGGAAGGACTCCTTGAGAGCAGCCCTGCACAGAAGGACCTGGGGGTCCTGGTGGGTGGAAAGCTGACCATGGGGCAGCAGGGTGCAACTGCAGCATGGAAGGCCAGTGGTGTCCTGGGCTCCATCAGCAGAGGGGTGACAGCAGGGACAGGGAGGGGATCGTCCCCCTCTGCTCTGCCCATCTGCAGTGCTGTGTCTGGGTCCCCCAGTACAGAAAAGACAGGGAGCTGTTGGAGAGGGTCCAGAGGAGGCCACAGAGATGCTCAGAGGCTGCAGCACCTCCCTACAAAGACAGGCTGAGGGAGCTGGGCTTGTTCAGCATGGAGAAGAGAAGGCTGCGGGGTGACCTCAGTGCAGCCTGCCAGGACCTGAAGGGAGCACTGCGCAGGGTGGTCTGTGTGGTGATTCATGTGGGGTTCCAGGAAGGTTCTGTGCCCGGAGATGTCCCATGGGGACCTGCTGCCCTGCCAGCAGCCGCTGCTGGGACCAGAGCTTTGAAACCCAGTGGGCTCGGAATGTGCCCTTCTGCCCTGGGAGGGTCTGTGGGAGGATCACGGGGTCAGTTTGGGCCCCTCAGGGTTGCAGTCCTGCTGCCAAGTGTGGCTGGGCTGGGGGGGAGGAGGAGCAGCAGCAATGTGGGCATCAGAGCTGCCTCCATCCCCTTCCAGCTCGGATCATCTGGGTCGGGGCTGCTCCAGCTTTACATATCGCATTTGGAACCTGCTCATCGGGTACCGGATGCTGAAGCTCTATTCAGGCTGAAAAGTCCTCATTAACATTTTGGGAATACATTAATTCCCTTCCTTTCCTATTCCAACCTGCTGACTTTGATTGGCACTATTTTTTTTTTACAATAAATGCTTAATTAAAGGCATAATGACTGTATAATGATTGTATTAAAAGCAAGATGATTATAAAAATCAGCTTAGCAGCTGGAGGGCTGGAACGGTTGGGAGCAGAAATGCGCGTGGCAGAGCTGGGCGGCTGCTCATGGGCTGCTCACATGCAGCATCCGCTGCAGCTGCGCTCATAGACTCCCATGCACAGCCCTCGTGTTCTGTTGTGTATAGAGACTCTTTGCAGAAGTACTTTCTGCCTTAAGGAACCCTGTGCAGTGGGTGGGGAGAGGTGGCTGTGCCTGCATGGGTCGCTGCAGGTGAGGGGCGGAGCTGCAGCATGAAGGAAGATGCAAAATGTGATGCATTCCTGCATCAGCTCTGGCTGCAGCTCTGCTGGGCTCGGAGCTGCTCTGGCTGTGTGTGAGCAGAGGGCAAAGTGTGGGCTGTACCTGCTGGGGAGTGTGACACGAGACCTGAGCAGACCCAGGGGATGGAGCTCAGCCCATGGCTCCTCTCCTGGTGGGCCACGTGTTGTGCTGCAGGACTGGGCAGGGCTGTTCTGCTCCATACCTTCTGTGCAGGCTTTGCCATTGCCGTCGGGCACTCAGGTGGATCCCATCTGCTCCTGGATGCTTTTCAGGTCCGTAGGACTTGTGTTTAATTGCTTTTACCTGCTTGCACCTGAAGGTGCAGATGGTGGAGGTGGGCTCTGTGTCCTCTCTGCTGGGCCAGTTCCTGCTCTGTGCTTCCTCTTCAGGTCACGTCCCAACTCATCCCACCGTGATCTCACCTCCTCCACTGCTGTATTAGAGCTCTGTGCTACCTCAGATCTCTCTTGGACCCGCTGTGCCCCATTGCTGCAGCCTGGGAGCTGTGGGATGGGTCCTGGGGTGGCTGCTCTGCAGAGGGATGCGTCCACCGTACTCATTCTGTCATTCTGTGCCTGCTGAGTTGCTGCTGCAGATGCTTGGTTCTGAGTCTGGTTCTGAGTCTGGTTCTGAGTCTGGTTCTGAGTCTGGTTCTGAGTCTGGTTCTGAGTCTGGTTCTGAGTCTGGTTCTGAGTCTGGTTCTGCTCCACTATTTTCTTTGCTGGGTTTTTGGTTCAGATCTCTGTTAGTCCCTGGGATGAATGGCTCTGATCACAGACAGCGCTGCTAACTCAGAGACTGGAGCAACCTGAGAACACACAGACTTTCCACCCACGTCTGTGGAACGCTGACCTGTTTGTGTCTGAAGATGGGTCCATTCTGAGCTAACGCTGTGCTGAGTTCCTTTCCAGAATCATTTGTTTTATTATGTCAAGTAGCCTTTGAGCAACAAAAATCCACTTGTTCTGTGTTGCTGGATGGGTGATGCACCTGGGGGTGCTTCAGTTCATGGGAATGGCTCATCCTGGTGTAGCTGTGGGGCGTTCTGAGGTCTGTGTGGACCCAGTTGTGCACAGTGGGCTGATGGATGCAGGGGGGGGGTGGGAGCTGTTGGTGCCCCTGCCTGGCAGGGGGCTGCATTCCCATGTTGTGTGCAGGTTCTGGCTGCTCATCCCTGGGGGATGAAGGAGTGAGTGGGGCCTGATGAACACTTGCTGAGTGTAACCAGAAGCAATGCAACCATGGGATGTGTCACACACGAGGGTGGGCACAGCATCATTCCTGGTGCTCTGGGGTGCCCAGGAGTCTTTGCTCCTTTCCCAGACCTTTAACAGTAACTCCCACGTCTCCGCTGTTTTATCTGTAAAGCCAAGTGAAGTCTGCTGTGCTGAAGGGAACCTGCAATGTCTGACCCGTGCATTGTGTGCAGTCAGACTCACTGACTCTAAACTGTGTGTTCTGTGGTCTGACCCATCGGGGGCTCTGTGAGCTGCACTAATGGGCTTTGAGACCCCCCGGCTCTGGGAGCTGGGAGGGCAATGGTCTGGTTTGCAGCTGCTGGAGGCTGCAGCTTCTCAGCTCTGCTCCCAAACCTCTGTGCAAGGCACAACTGCTGGGCTCCTTCTGGAGGACGTTGCTGGTGTTGGTTCAGCCTGAGCTCCTGGCACTTGGGTGTGCAAGAATTGTGCACCTGGGAAGGTGCATCCTGCACACACGGGTGTGTTGCAGCTCAGTGGGCTCAGTGAGCAGTGCCTGGGTCATTGAGCTGGGAGCTGTCGGGGCTCAGGAGGACATGGAGCTGCGTGAGCATCATTCAGGCTGCTGACCTCCGGTTTGGGCTGCAGTGCCAGGCAAATTAACAGAGAAATCTTTCCTACTGTGGAGAAACAGTAATAGCAAGAAACGCAGAACGCGATGAGCTCTGAAACAGGCTGAAGGTCACAGCACAGCGCTGCTGGTTGTGTGAGGGACTCGGCCAAAAAATGGGTCAGTTGCTGATGGTGTTTTAGAGTTTGGGATCTGTAATTCGGAGCAGAGCTGTGCTGTTGGTGTAGTGCTGGCAGCCGCCTTGTCTCTGGGTCCCTGGTACGAGCAGTGGCTCAGGAGGGAAAATGATGGAGGAGAAGTTGAGAGGCTGTGCCCTATCCTGGTGGCCTCGAGCAGTGCAGGGCAGTGGGGTGATGCTGGGGAGATGAGGTCTATGGGATGTGCTGTTCTGCAGGGCGGTGTTTGCTGTTTGGGGATGACAGGGGCACCCATTTCCTCTTGGGCTCATCTCGGATTAGAAGACCATAATGGAAAGGTGTTGTTTCTGTGGTGTGTTGTGCATGGAGTCAGGTTGGGTCTCCTGCTCCATTTCTTCTCATTTTGCAGCCTTCTGGAGTTTGCTTTTGCTTGTAATGGGTTTCCCATGGACCAGCTGTGATGGGGTAGGGCTGAGTGTGGGCTGGAATGAGACTGTAGCAATGCAGCCGGGGTGAGCTGTGGGCTGGGGCTGGTGTGAGGGGCTTAAACACCAAGGGAAGGTGCTGCAGGTTGTGAGGCAGGGCCTGCAGGGCTCTTCTGTCCTATGGGATCTGTGTCATCGTGCCTTGTGATGACACTTGTCCCCAGCAGCAGCACCCAGCTGCAGGGCTGTGCTCACATGCTGGAGTCCTTCCATCCTCTCCCCCACCAGAGCTTGTCAGGGCTGTGACAGCGCGCAGTGCTCACACACATCTGATGGATTTTAATGTGATGGCAGCTGCGGTATGTTATGAATGTGTGATCCCGTGCCATTAGCTCTGAGATGACAAATGGGGAGAGCGCCAGTGGGACCTCACGACACGAGGCTGCGGTGTGTGGGGTCAGCAGCTCCGTTATACATCCATCCTGCATCTCCAGCTGGGAACAGGGCTCGTAAATTAACAGACGTGCTGCAGGAGCTGCTGTCGGTGCTGGGAGGTCCCTGGGGTGTCTGTGACCTTGGGTGGCTGCCACGGGAGGCTGTGACCCCACCGCCATCGGGGCAGAGCTCTCAGGGCACCTTCCCTGCTCTGCTCTCCATTGGCTGAAGTGGCCTTAGACAAGAGCATCGATTCCAGCTGGGGTGGAAGGATGGAGCCCATCCCTGCAGACAGCCACGCTCAGGGGATGGGGCTGTGAGCACTGATGGAGCTGTGGGGGTCCCTCCTCACTGCAGGGAGTGGGACCAGGCGGCCTTTACAGGGCCCTTCCAACACAAACCCCTCTGTGATTCTATGGAAGCATTTCTGTCAGTTTGCCATCAGCCCAGAGGTCAGCCCAGCACCCATCACTCATAGAATCATAGAATCACTCAGGTTGGAAAAGACCTTAAAGATCATCAGGTCCAACCACAACCCAACCACTGTAACAGCCCTCTGCTCCATCACATCCCTGCGCACCACGTCCAAAGGGCTCTCAAACACACACAGGGATGGTGACTCAGTCACTCCCTGGGCAGCCCAATGCTTCACAGCCCTTTCTGTAGGTAAGTTTTTCCTGATCTCCCGTCCCTGCAGCACAACACTATGGGCTGTGCCCTCCCTGAGCCGGACCTGCAGCCTCTGTTCCTTTATACAGGAATGTGGCCCCAGAGCAAAGGCTGGGAACTGGGCAGGCGGTGACTGTATCCGCACTGTGTACTGGGGGGTCCCCACACTGATGCAGCACAGGGGATGTCAGCAGTGAGCTGCTGGGGGGGCAGCACAGAGGGAGGTGCTGCTCACAGCTGTCCCCATCCCAACCTGCTGAATGGATGAACAGCGCTGGAGCTCTGTGTGACCCTTCAGTGGGGTGGAAACTACAACAAATCAAAGGGATGTGAATCTGGACCTGGGGGGGAATGTGGCTCCTGAGTGTGCTCTGTGTGCGCTGGTGGGATGCAGAGGGAAACCCATCATTGCTGCGTTGCAGCAATAGGGCACAGCAGCGGCTGGAGGCACTGAGACACGTCAGGAGCCTGGGACTCGGTGTGCATTGCTTATGACTTCCTTTCCTAAAGGTTTTATTCCCACTATTTCTTCTGGTTTGTTAATTTCTTCAAAGCCTATTGAGGTATTTGGCGTGTGCGTCCCAGCACGGCGCGGTGTTCCTCATTACCATGTTTATAGCAGTTCCAATTACTGGTGACCTTCAGAGCTGAAGAGCCCAGCTTGCGGCCATGATTTGTAGGCCACAGCGGAGCATCGTTCCTGTTCTCCATCAGCAGCAGCCGTATATCGAGGGTATGGCCTGCTCTGCTTGGGGCTGCTGGCTGGAGGAGAGAGGAGGCACCAGAAAGAAGGCAGGGATGGGATTTTGAAGAAGAAAATGAGGCAGGCTTCTGAGTGTTGGAGCAGACTGGTGGAGATGACATCCATGTCTCATAGGGTCACATCATGGTTTGGGTTGGAAGGGACTGTCATAGGGTCATGTCATGGTTTGGGTTGGAAGGGACCTTCATAGGGTCATGTCATGGTTTGGGTTGGAAGGGACTGTCATAGCGTCACATAATGGTTTGGGTTGAGAGGGACCTTCATAGGATAATAGAACAGTTTGGGTTGGAAAGGACCTTCGTACAATCACAGAATGGTTTGAGTTGGAAGAGACTTTCGTAGGATCACAAAATGGTTTGGGTTGGAAGGGCCCTGTAAAGGCCATCTGGTCCCACTCCCTGTGATGGGACCCCCACAGCCCCATCAGTGCTCAGAGCCCCATCCCCTGCTTGCAGGGATAGGCAGCCTGTGCGGTGCCTCACTACTTTTAGCATAAAGAGCTTTATTCTTCAAGCCTGACCCTGTGAAGTGCAGCTGAACCTGAGCTCCTGGTTCTGAGCGCTGTCCTTGTGCCCATCATGGGCTGCTGAGCCTCAGAGCTCCCCAACCCACCTGCCCCAGCCCAGAGCTTATGATGCCTCCCCACCACTCCTACATTGTGTGTTTGTATGGGAGAAAGGGTGTGAATGAGCAGAGTGAGGCTGAGATGCTGTGCTCACTGCTGAGACCCCAGTGACCTCCAGCCCCTGGAACCAGTGGGACAGTCCACAGCAAGGCAGGTGTGCCTGCAGTGGAGGGACTGGTTGGGAAATGTTAAAACAAACCCATCGTGTGAGTCTATGGGGCCTGATGAGATGCGGGAGCTCTCGGTGATCCCTGGAAGGTGATGGTGGTGGTGGTGGTGGTGGTGGGGAGGTGTCCTGAGGGCTGGAGGAAAGGAGACGCCAGCACTGTCTGCAGGTGCAGAGAAGGGGCTGTGAGGAGCTGTGAGCTGCCACCCCCAGCCCAGGAGCTGATGGAGCACGGAGCCCTGGAGCTGCAGGGAGGTGGCTGGGAGCACCAGCCTGGATCTGTGGAGGGGAAGCCCTGCTTGACCGAGTCAATAGGGCTGTGCCAGAGCTGCCTGCCCTGCAGGGTGAGGGGAGGGCAGGGGATGTTGTTCATGACTTGGGGAAGGCTTTTCATGTTGTCTCGTGTAACCTCCTTGCAGACCAACTGGTGGAATATGGAGGAGTTTAAAGTTTGCCTTCCGCTGGAATAGACTCAGTTTGCTGTTACCTTAAAATCTGTGCTCAGCTCGCCGCCAGACGAGCTGAAATCTCAGTCCTCATGAAATATCAAACCTTAAAACAGGAGCGCTGCGAGAGAAGAGCCAAGCGTAGCGGTGCAGGAACAGAAGGCTTTGAGGAGCTGAACGAGCTCCCTTCCACCAGGGACCAGTTGGGAAATTGTGAACACAAAGTGTAAGATGGGGAATTTTCCACTGGGAAGCGTTAGCGGACTTGTAAAGCACGGACAGGAGCAGTGGGGAATACAGTGTGGGATTTGGGTCTGTTCCAAATGGAGACAGCATTGCGACCTTTGGAGAGCGGAGCATCTCGGGAAGGGAACTGGAGGAGAGGCTTAAGGGAAGCTCCTCCTTGGCTGGTTGATCAGGGTGTTCTTTTAGCCTTGCTTCCATCAAGGTTAGTGCCTGGAAGAGGTGATCATGTTGCTCCCTTCTATGGGGATCTGCTTTGGCACAGTTTGTGAGCGGTCCTGGTGTCTGGATTTGGCTGTGGGGGACACAGGGACGAGTCCAGCAGTGCTGTGACATGGAGGGGTAGCTGGGTTGGAGATGGCACACTTGGCACCGTGGGCGTATGTCACCTCAATGGCCTTGGGATGCAATGCCTCACCCCAGTCACTGCAGGGAGAAGCAGCCTCAGTGACCCCTCATACAATAAATGCAAACTGCACAGACCTCCTTCTGGGTATGGGGGCTCTCCTCCAAACAGGGCTGTGATCTGCCTCCTGCAGTGTGCCCAGCCCCCTCCGAGGTGTTCAGCTGAAAGCCATACAACACATCATAGAATGAGCCAGAGCTCATAACTGGAACAGATTGATCAGCAGCTGTTATTTCATTGGCACTGCTGTGCAGAGCTGTGGGTGCTCCATCCCTGGAGGTGTCCATGGCTGTGGATGGGATCCTGGGCAGGCTGAGCTGGGGGAGCCCCCAGCCCATGGAAGGGGTGGGTGGGAGGGTCTTTGGGATCCCTTCCAACACAAGGCATCCTATGGCTCTATGAACTGCTTGCAGTGAAGGCATAGAAAAACAAGGCAGGTCCTATAAGGACCCTTCCAACCCAGCCATTCTATGGCTCTGTGACCTATTAGGACCCTTCCATCCCAACCATTCTATTGCTCTGTGACCTATAAGGACCCTTCCAACCCAACCATTCTATGCCTCTGTGACCTATAAGGACCCTTCCAACCCAACCATTCTATGCCTCTGTGACCTATAAGGACCCTTCCAACCCAACCATTCTATGCCTCTGTGACCTATAAGGGCCCTTCCAACCCAACTATTCTATGCCTCTGTGACCTATAAGGACCCTTCCAACCCAGCCATTCTATGCCTCTGTGACCTATTATGGCTCTTCCAACCCAGCCATTCTATGGTTCTGTGACCTATAAGGGCCCTTCGAACCCAGCCATTCTATGGCTCTGTGACCTAAAAGGACCCGTCGAACCCAACCATTCTATGCCTCTGTGACCTATAAGGACCCTTCCATCCCAGCCATTCTATGGCTCTGTGACCTATTTGGACCCTTCCAACCCAACCATTCTATGCCTCTGTGACCTTTCAGGACCCTTCCAACCCAGCCATTCTATGCCTCTGTGACCTATAAGGACCCTTCCAACCCAGCCATTCTATGCCTCTGTGACCTATAAGGGCCCTTCCAATCCAGCCATTCTATGGCTCTGTTACGTATAAGGATCCTTACAACCCAGCCATTCTATGCCTCTGTGACCTAAAAAGACCCTTCCATCCCAACCATTCTATGCCTCTGTGACCTTTAAGGGTTCTCCCATCCCAACCATTGCTGGTTGCCTCATTGCTTCAGACCCTGCCAAATTGCTGCCTTCTGCCTGAGGTTCATCATCATCTGCTGGGAGTGTGGTGCTGGGTGGGAATGCCCAGCAGCCTCTGAGAGCTCTGTGTGTGTCTGGGATGGCTCCGAAGATGGTCTGCAACCTGCAGCCTCTGCCGCTGGGAGAAACGGCTCTTTTAACTCCCAGATTGACTTGAGGATCCTTCAGATCACAGAAAAGTTCCACATGGAGATGAGGTTTATGCTGTCAAAGCCACAAGATTAAGGTCTGATCACGGAACTGGAGAATCAGCTGTAAAGCAAAAGCATGAGATAGGCAATGCAAATCTACCATGGGCTCGGCATCAGGCTTCGCTTTACCTTGAGAATTGGGCTTGGTGGGTCCCAGGCTGGAGGTTGTCCATGGTTTGTGTCCCCTCTTGATGTGGGGTGATTACAGCTGCCCCTGGAGCTGCAGAGCGAGCCCCAGGAATCCCCCTGTGCCACTTGGGGGTCTCTGTATGTGGCTGCCTTGGTTTTAAGGACTCGCTCCTTCATGGCCGAGGGAATCGCTTGGAGATCGTTTGGGGTTTCGCTCAGCAGCCAACTTGGGATGCTGAGGTTTGATTTTTTTTTACTTTTTTGTCTGATTGAAATGAATTGCAGTTAAAATGTCACACTGCACTGTTTTCCAAACGGTGCATCAACAGCTTATTGCTTCTGGGTGATGTGCTGCAGTTCCTCTTGAGCTCAAATAGCTTCCTTTAGGCTGCGCGAGGCCGATGAGCTCACGGTGTGTTCTGGGACTGGGGAGCTGCGGTCCCCCCAGCAGCTACAGTGGGGGTGAGGGAGCCAGGAAGGTGAAAGCACAGGAGTTCCTGGGTTGGGGTGGTTTGATGGGTAAAGCCAAAACCACCAGCAGTTCATTCACCACAGCCCGTGGGCTGCGGGTCTGCAGCCACACGCAGGGCTCATCCCATGGGAAGGCGCCGTCGCTCTGAACATCTGCCCTTCCCTCCATCCTTACCCCAGCCTTTGTTGCTGAGCACGGTGCCACGGGATGCCCCTTTGGTCCATTTGGGTCACTGTTGTGGTGCTGTCCCCTCCTGGTGCTCCCCCACCCCCTGCTGCAGCGCAGCACAAAACGTCCTTGGCTCCATGCAGCACTGCTCAGCACCAACAAACACTGCTGTGTTATCACTGCTGTTTTCATCACAGATCCAAAACGCTGCATCACACCAGAAAAACCACCCTCCCAGCCAAACGCCAGCAGCCACAATACCCTGAGAGCAGCAGCTGCCCCCCTCCTCCACTCCTCAGGAAGGTGTAAATAATTGTCCTTTGAGTGCACGAATTCAAGAGGTGAAGCTTCAGCCATTTGCTGGGTAAAACAGGGGTGACATGGGGTGCTCTGGGTGTGGTGTGTGAATGGTGAACATCCCAAAGGGGGAGCAGTGGTTCTCAGCTCCCTTCCTTCTCTCTGGGGTTACACGTACTTTGTGTGCTGGTGCGTTCTGGGGATGACGACCATTTTCTCTGTGGCCACGAGCAATGTCATGGTTGTGTCTGATGCGTGACCCAAGAAATGACCCAATAAACCACAGATCTTTCTTGCAGAGACAGATAACGTAAAGCCTGGGGCGGGGGTTGCAGGTGACTTAGAGACTGATGTAGGGATGGGTTGGGGTTGGATTTGTCCTTCTTTAATGCTCTTTCTCAACCTTAATCAGTCTATCATACGTACAGTTGGTGGCGGTGGGTTTTGTGCAGCCCTGCTCATGCCCAGGTGCACCACAGAAGGCTCATTGGTTTGTAGCTCCTTATCAACTGGGATCCCAGCAGCTGGAAAGCATCCTTCCCAGTCGGCAGTTGGTGAGGAGTTCCAGCTGATTGTTCCCTGATCTAATGAGGACACTGCTGGGGCGATCCTCAGTTAAAACTGTCCTGACTCTGAATTCATTTAATCTTCAGAGCACGTTTTAAGACTTGCTTTCTGTTTCTTTAAGCTCTGAGCAAGTGAAAACAAGGCTTAATGCACGGGAAGAATTTGGCTGACACTGAGGAACCCTGGTGCTCGGTGTCATTTTATGTTGTATTGTTCTTGGGCAGGGGCCTGTTAGGACCCCTCAGTTCTCACAGGGACCCGCAGTGTTACCATTACCAATCTCCTTCCTTGTCTACATCTTGTTTCTGCACGTCGCTGTGATTTCTTTGCTCTGAGGGCTGCTTGCCCCATCTTGTGATGCTAAATCAAGGTGAGAGTAGACCTACCAGTGTATCCAGGAGAATGCGTTTGCTGTGTTTTTTTGGAGGATGCCCCATGCTTGGCTTAAAGGTAGTTGTAGTGTGATCCTGGGAAGCTGCCCCCCAGTCCCACTCTGGTTCTGTCAGCAATCCCTGGTGGCGTGAGGGACGCTCAGCCCTGGTTGGCATTTACATTGTGTGGCTGCATAAAGGCGTTGTCTGCTGTTTCTCTCTATGTGCCTTGGCTGAGAGATCGCCCCGAAGGCTTCACGAGGGGCTGTTCTCCTGCAGACCACGCCTGACTCCAGATGAGCGCTACGTGCTCAGCCCTTCTGCGTTCCCGCTGCTGTGATGCTGTGCGGTGTCATTCCGCCCTCCCCGTTTTCGGGACCCTCCTCGTTCTCATCACTTCTCTGCTTTTCTCCCCACAGTGCTGAGCATTGGCGAAGGTGGCTTTTGGGAAGGAACTGTGAAAGGAAGGACCGGCTGGTTCCCAGCAGAATGTGTGGAGGAGGTGCAGATGCGACAGTACGACCCGCGGCAAGGTAAGCTGCTCTGCGGCAGCGGCGGCTCTCAGCGGATGCACAGAACGGCCCCAGAAATTCAGAGGTCTCCATTTTAAATCTCTGTCCCTCTCAGGGTTTGCCCACAATGAATACATCTGATAAATTGCATTTCTCAGGGTGTCAATGTATTTGCTGTGTGCAGTAGCGCCCAGCAGCGCACCCCTGCCCATGGAGATGTGGTGCTGTTGTGAAGAAAACACTCAGTGCTCCTTTCCATAGAGATTATTGTTGTGATGGAGCAAAACTGTGCAGCTATTGGCCCGGACCTTAAAGCCAGCAGTGTGCTGCAGGAGCCTTCACTGGGCTGGGGCCGATGGGATGAGGCTCAACCAAGTGCTCAGCACTCTCCTCCACTCCTGGAAGGAGGTTGTGGCGAGGGGAGGCCGGCCTCTTTTTTCAGGTGAAAAGGAATGAGATGTGTTGGAATGGTCACAAGTTGTGCTGTGATGTATAGCCTGGATGTGAGGATGAATTCCTTCATGGACAGAGTGGTCAGGGATTGGAATGGGCTGCCCAAGGCGGTGGTGGAGTCTCCATCCATGGCAGCATTTAGCGGATGTGTAGACATGGCACTAAAGGTTTGTGATGAGACTCAGTAGGTCTGATTCATGGTTGGACTTGATGATACTGAAGGTCTTTTCCAGTGCAGGTGATTGTATGAATGGTTTTGACCTGGTAGTACTTTGCTGTAGAACAGAGCCATGCCAAACTTGCAGATGTTTCCAGCTGTGTTTACACACTGAGGAAGGTAGTGGGGTTATGTGAGGATGTCTCGCACTTGTTGAGGCAGGTTGAAGATGACAATGACGGGGTTGAGAGCAGCTCAAGAAATGCATTGTGACTGTCATTGAAACTCAGAGAGAACAAGCTGCAGGGCTGGCGTTTTGGAGATGGTATTAGGATGTTCCTTTAATCCACCTGTGTTTCTGTGCTTTGAGGGTGAAGGCCACGAGCTGCACATTGATCTGCCTTTAATGAGGCGGGTTCTTCTGTACCAGTGCCTCTAGGTAAGAGCTTCCTTCCCAGATCACATTTATAGACCCCTTAGTGTTTATTGACTTGGAAGAGGAATGTCTGGTCACCCAGCTCAGTTTCAGGTCTCAGGACACTTTGGCTTTTCACTTTCCAGTGAGGACCTCATTAAACATCTCCTGTATGTAGAGCCAAAATTATTGGGGGTTTAAACAAAGTTTTTCCATTGAAAACTCACTTTCTCTCGGTTCTAAATTTATTTCTTGGAGCTAATTGAGTTGGAGATCTTTGTGATTACTGACAGCAGAGGTGATCTTTCACATAGCGTCCTAATGTGCTAAGAGGAGATACAGGTTCTGGTTATGAGTCCCATCGCTTCATTACACGCTTCTACTCTTCAGCAGCACCTCCTCTAACTCCATACCCCATGTTCTACTCTAAGTGGCATGACGTTTGTATTGGAGCCAGGAAATTAATGTCTTTGTGCTTTCCACGTGGCTGGAACAGAGCTCTGTGTCAATCCAGGATCATCAGCAGGTGGTCCTCATGGCTGGTGGCCTCCCTGAGATCTGTAGGTGTGGGGATGTGCATGCAGGTACTGCTGGCTCTCTGCCCCTGGGCCACTCATGAGACCACGGTGCAGATCTGTGCTGTGCAGTGGGAGTGCATCCCCGCCAGGCACATTGTGCTCCCTCTTTTGCTTGTCACACAGCTCCATTTCTACATGCAGAGCTGCTGTGGAGAATCACCAGCACGTGGTGTGGGCAGCATCTGCAGCGCTGTCTGAGAGCCCAGGTGATGCTGGAAGGTGGTCTTTCTCTGTGGAATTTTGACTGAAATGAAGCAGAAGGAGCTGGCTCTCAGTGCCCGTGGGGATGTCTGCCTCCTGTGCTCCTTCCTCCCATCCTAAGCGCATCCCTGAGGACCACGATGCTCAGAGTGTGAGCTGCACAGCAGCAGCGAGGGAAGGTGCCTTCAGGAGAGATGGAGGTGAAGGAAAGCTGAGGGTGGGGAGCGCGTGTGATACACAGACTGCAGAAGCAGAGAGAGCACCAGACCCAGAACCTGCCAATTGTTCTGCAAAACGGTGATGTGAGGTATCTTGGTAATAAGGGAAGAGTCTGGATTTTTATAGCTGATGAAAAAAAAATGTAGTGAAGCAAATGGAGCTGACTTTCTCCAATAAGTTAACAAAGAGATGGAATTTGAAGAGAATGTTTTAAGTCAAAGGGACAAAACCCATCTCTGACGGAAGAGAAATCTTGCGGGTAGGGAATCCAAAAGTGAGAGCCTGAACGAAGCCCATAGGAAAGAGCAGAGCTCCCCAGGAACAAAGACTGGGATTTGTCTGCAAAGAAATCTATGTGAGAGGGATCTGAAATTCTAAATATAATGTGCACCTTGCCAAAAACACAGCAGAGAGAAATCTTGAATCATCTATTTCTCCTCTTAAAATTCTCGGCTGTACAAATGAGTGAGGAGAGCAGAAGTTGAGCTGTTAAGCAGTGAGGATGAGGTGAGATCAAAGCTAAATAGATCAAGCTCCAAGTCCATCAGGACACTTACCTGGATGTGTGGGAAGGTGGACTGCCTCGGCCCTTGGCCAGTGAGGGTGGCCCGGCTGGGGGTCCCCAGGTTCCTGACCCAGATTCCCATCAGGAGCAGCCAACCCCTGCAGACCCCATAAACCATGGGCACCAATTCTATGAGAGAAAGAATATGGGATGTTGGTGGAGGTTCCCATTGGGGTGGCCATAGATCAGAGGTGGGCAGCCGAGATGTGGTTGGCGAAGGAAATGTCATCGTTTGAGCTCGTTTGGATTCTGGGACAGAGCTTAACTGTGTCGTGGCAAATTATTAGTGAGGGTGGAGGAAGTGTGGGGGAGCACGAGAAGTTTGTCATCTGTCGCTGGCTGATTAGCGGTTGCATCTGTTGAGTGCTTTCACTGGGAGCTGTGGCCAAAAGAAAACAGGAATGTGCTGCTCGTGTCCCCTTGTGCAGTCGGATGCGGTGAGAACATTTTACTCTGAGAGGTGGGTGAGTTGGTGTAACAGAACCAGGATGAAATTCAGCAGGATAAAATGCAGGATCCTGCAGCGAGCTGATGGGAAGAACTCCCGTTGCAAACCAATGCTACTCTTGTTGAAACAACAGCTGGAGGGGTTCGTGCATTGGAGCTCTCCTGCCCTGCAGAGCCCACCGGTCTCTGGGGAAGTGCTGCTTGGAAATTAAAGGCCAGGCTTGGGTTTGTGAAGCAGAACGTGCCAAACGCAGGCAGCCTGTTGTCACAGTAACTTGTACGTGGATTGCGAGGTGTGATAATGGAGCATAAGCTCTACCCTGCGCCGCCAGCCTGGAACCTGGCCTTGGTATCAATCCAAGGCTGCTTGGAAGCACCTTGCTACTATTTGCCTCTCTCAAGTTTTGTTTGTTTGGAATGGCAGCGTAGCATCTCTTTTGGGAAACATTCTGTGCTCTTTATCTGCTTCCACGTACAAACCTGTCTGGAGAGAATCGCGAAGGCAGCTCTTTGCAGGCTGTGTCTGAAGTGCACGTGTGAGCCTCCTGGCGCTGATATTGCCCTGTGGCTGCTTCCCTGCCCTTGGAGCAGAGCTGCTCCTTCCCTCTGCTGCTTCCTGCCCAAGAGGGAGAGCAGTCAGCTCCGCACCGAGTGGCAGAGGTTTCCTTCCTCACCGCTTCTCATCTGCCCACGTGTTTGCCACAAGATTTGCAGTAGTTTTCATGGAGTCACAGAATGGCCTGGGTTGAAAAGGACCACAGTGATTGTGTACTTCAGCCCTCCTGCTACGTGCAGACCAGGCTGCATTGTTACAGCTGTGGCTTTCCATCATTGTAACATCTGTATTCATGGGATCACAGAATAAATAAGGCTGGAAGAGACCTCTAAGACCACCAAGTCCAAGCCCGGCCCATCCCCATCATACCCACTAACCACGGCCCTATTCCTGTCACACGAGACTCATTTACAGAGTTCCTGATGGACTTTTTTCTTGTGAGAAAGTAGAAGTAATGGTAAGACCAGGGGAGCTGTTGGTTACAATGGGAGATATTTGGTTTCTTCCCCGGTACCTGCGGGTGGCAGTGGAGGTAGCAGCAGGGTTGCTGCATAGTCCTGTTGTGAAAGGGCTTTGTGAACAAAGAGTTAAGAGCTTGAAACACCTCGTGCTGAAGGAACAAGTTTCTTATGTAGGAAGTGGTTTGAAGTTGTGACAATGACTGTTGGACAGTTTGCATTACTTACAAGTGGAATAATGAGATCGTGGTAGCAGTCAGGCCTGGCCCCTCTCCATCTCTTCTTGTGACCAGTGTAGATCTCCGAGCACAAATGACATAGCGAGGGAGTTTAAAAAATGACCACCATGGCTATTCCTGAGCCATCACCATCATCAGTTGGACCAGATGATCTTGTAGGTCCCTTCCAGCCTTGTGATTCTGTGATTCTATGATCTGTTCTGCCTGTGCTGTTCAGGAGAGTCAGAAGCATTTTCCAGCCAAGTACATGAGATGCCCCAGAGCCCATCAACACCGAAGATCTCAAAGTGTGTGTACCTACATTGGAGCCCAGAGCCCACAGGGAAGCTCTGCATCGTTACCAGTCCACCCCGGAGCGTGGTCCTGAGCCTGGTGTGGGAGCAGGGCTGTCCCTGGCCCCTGTGGGCTCAGGATGGGAAGGCACCGAAGCCGGTGGTGGTTTCTTTGGGTAGAGGGCACTGTTGTTCTTTGCTCATCTGCTGCCAACCTCAGGTGATAACGCGCGTAGGCTGCCGAGGTGGAGGAGGATTGTGGAGGATTCGGGTACCCAGGTGAAAAACAGCTCTCTGATCTCCGGCAGTGAGTTGGCTCTCTGTTGCTGGAGGTCTGCACTTCGGGGAGGCCACCCCAGTTTGTTTTGCTGTCCGTTCTGTGACTTATCTGTGTCTGTCCTGTGTCTGGAGGGACGAGTCACTTATTCCACCTCTTCTGCCATTGTCTGGGAGCACTGAGCTCTGCTTTGACCTGTGGAGGTCCTCCCCTGGAGGACTTCAGGTAACATGAATCTGGGCTTGTCTTCAGCTGGGCAATGTGAAAGTCTCATTTGCAATGATGGGGGGTGGAGCGATGAGTGCGGTCCTGCATCTGGGCAGGTTGGTGTCCCAGGGGCCGTGGTGATGTCCCAGTGACCACTGGTGTGGGTCAGATCTCTTTGGTTTGGTTGCAGTGGCTCAGACAGAGCCCCACGCCGTGAGCTGGAGCTGTGCGCTGTGGGGCTGGGTGGGCTTTTATTGGAGGCTCTGAACATGAGGGGAAGGAACCGCCCGAGGAAGGGTCTGGAGCTCGGATGTGAGCCAGGAGGGGGGGGAGGGAGCAGAAGCCAATGTGTGTTAACCACGAGGTGAGGCCGGGGGGTGCTGCATGCCTGGGATTTGTCGTGGCTTTGGTGCATTCCCTGCACTACCTTTACAGCCATTTGCTTTCACATGAAGAGCGGCAGCAAGAATACAGGTGTAGCTTCAGATTGGTTCCTGTTTGCTAAAGAAATGTACCTGCTTGTATCATGATCTCTTGGCTGGAGAGAGGCAGCTCTTCCCCTTTGGAGGTGACAACTCTCTGCCAAAGCAGGGAACCAGAACGAGTCCTCTGTTCACCTGCACCAGCGTTTAAAAGCCCCTTCACTTGTTTTTCACTTTCCTGCCTTCCACCCGACGCGGATCCTGTCTCCATTATTGCGCTTCCCACGCTGGGCTGCCTCTGTCCGTGCTGCCGTTAGCTTTGATCCCCGTCTCCCCATGTTTTAATTAATCCGCTGCTCTGCTGGCAGCCTCCCCTTCCAGCCAGGAATAAAGGTCAGCCTTGTGAGTACCGAGGGGCCGCTTTGCTTTTACAGCTAATATCTGTTACGTTGGCTGAGTTTTAATATTTCCCTTTCTGAGCGAGAGCTTGCAGGTCCCTGGATTCCTTCCAGCTCCGCTTTGCCTTCACATTCCTGACGGCAGAACTTTGCACTGATTTGCCCACAGAACGGCAGGCACATGCACACGTTGTCCGCATTCCCTGCAGGGATGGCCGTAGCAGTGCTGGGGTCAGGTGGGGTGCGTGGAGGAGCAGCAAAGTGCAGCCTCATCTGACCCTCTTAGCGCTGCCGTGGCTCTCAGCCCTGGTCTCCATCGCGCCCTGTCTCCAGGGAGCAGCGATGTGGTTGCCTTAAAGCACTCTCAGGCTGACACCTGAACTGCTCAGAGCCCCAACGAGTTTGAACCACAGACGAGGCGGCTGCTGGAGGTTGTTTCTGCTGGAGGTTGTTTCTGCTGGAGGTTGTTTCTGCTGGGCTGATTCATTTCAGCTTGGACATCTGAGAAAACAAAAAACCCACCATCGGAAGGCAGGGCTGTTTGGTTTCCTAGAGCAAGAATCTGGGCTCAGCAGAATGGTGCTACTGACACTGCAGAGCGTGGCAAACAAAGGTGGAGGGAACTGGGCTGGTTTAGCCTGGAGAAGAGAAGGCTGCGGGGAGACCTCATTGTGGCCTTTCAGTGCTCGAAGGGAGCGTATAAACAGGAGGGGTTATGGCTGTTTGTGAGGGTGGGCAGTGATGGGACAAGGGGGAATGGTTTGAAACTGAGACAGGGGAGGTTCAGGTTGGATCTTAGGAGGAAGTTTGTCACCCCGAGGGTGGTGACGCACTGAACAGGTTGCCCAAGGAGGCTGTGGATGCCCCATCCCTGCAGGCATTCAAGGCCAGGCTGGATGTGGCTCTGGGCAGCCTGGGCTGCTGGTTGGTGACCCTGCACACAGCAGGGGGTTGGAGCTGGATGAGCATTGGGGTCCTTTGCAGCCCAGGCCATGCTGTGGTTCTGTGGCTGGGAACAAAGCCTGGCCTTGCTGCTGCTGCTGCTGCTGGTGGCTCTGACCAGCGTTCATTCGGAATTCTGCACTGCTCCGGTTGCAGCAGGGCACTGCTCTCCTTGCAGTGGATGCTCTGCACCTTATCCCACAGCCCCTGAAAGAAGCCAGCCCTTTTTCTTTCTCTTTTTTTTTCACCACCTGGATGTGTGACCGTGGAGTCCTCACGGTTTTTATTTGGTTTCAATGCTTAAATTTTCTGCGGTGCCGTTTGACACGCCGTACATTGCCTTAGTTAATGTCTGCTGAGCACTTCGGTTCGGGCTGTTTTATGTTTTATTCATCCCTGGTGCTGTATTTGATATCAGCTCACACGATGAGTTAGAATTTCTGTCTTTTTTAAGCAACTGTATCATTATTAGTTGCTAATACCTTCTGGCACTCTTTCTTGTATTATGCACTTCCCACTGTTTCTGAAGCTCAACAGCCTTAAAAGAAATGGATACAAATCCCTTCTATATCCAGCTCCCTGCTTTTCCCACTCAGTTCTTTCACTTCTTGCTTTCTGCAGATTGCAGCATGCATTCCTCCAGTGCTGGGCTGTGGGCTATGGGCTATGGGTAGGGCTCTGGGCTCCAGGCAAGGCTCTAGGCAGGGCTGTGGGCTCTAGGTAGGGCTATGGGCAGGGCTGTGCTCTCAGCCAGGTGCCTGTCCCTGTGACAGCCTGAGCCCAGCTTTGCATGGAGAACATCCTGAAGATTTGCTGCAGGACATTGCTTTTGTGCAGGTTCTGGTGGGAGGGTCCCAGCCCAGTGGAGGCTGTCAGTAGTGCTTGGCTTGCTGCTGACCACGAGGAACTTGGATAACACGGGTAGAATCATAGAATCACATGGTTGGAAAGGACCTACGAGAGGTCCTAACAATCCTCCTGTCACTGTTTCTGCTGGAGCCAGGGATTGCGCTGCGAGTTGCATTGGTTAGAGCTGGGTTTCCTTGGGCAGCCTAGATGCACTCTGCAGAAGTGTAGGCAGAAGGGAGGGAGGTGGCTGCCCCGTCCGCCCTGCAGCTACAGGACCGGTGTCCCCCACTCACCCTCTGAATCCTTGCTGCTGACTCAGCTTTCTTCTGGTCCTCAGTTACTTCTCTGTGTTCCAAGGCTTGATGCAAACGTTAAGTCCAAAGAGAGCAGCAGGAAGATTCCTAAAGGATCCTAGCAAAGAACTCTGACCCAGAGCTGCTGATTTGATGGTTCTCTTCTCTAGCAGCTTGGAATCTCCTGTAATTATCAGTAGAATAAATGGTGGGTGGTCAGCACGCACGATCCTTTCTGTGTTCGTGGAAAGAACAAGTCCTGCTTAAAGACATTCACTTTAACTGCATTATTTTTGTTGTTGTGAATGATCAGCACCATTTCCAGGATGGCAGGATTTTTTTCATAGAGTCATCTGGATTGGGAAAGACCCCAAAGATCACCAAGTCCAACCCCAGCCCATCCCTGCCGTGCCTCTAACCCACATCCCTCAGTGCCACACATTCCCTTTTCTTGAGCCCCTCCAGAATTCGCATCATGAATCCGCGTATGAAGAGCAAGACAAAGCTGTACATATGGACTCCTCCCCACTTTCAAACCTTTGTGTAGGGGAAGTCACCTCAGTGTCCTACAGATCTTTGAAGAACTCAAGGAACATCAGGGCAGAGTTTGACGTGCTGTGCCCAGGTTTTCCAAGAGCCTTTTGGAGGACTTTCTCAGAGGCTGCCTCTCTGTAGCTGGCTGAAAGTTAAAAGCAAAGGATAGAAACAAGCACGTGGGTTCAACCTGAGGTGGGGGTGGTCGGTGCTGGGCCACAGGAAGCTTCCAGCGAGGACTTACAAAGAGAGGTGAGCATGGAAAGGTTGACAGCAGAATATACTGGGAACGTGAGAAAGGAGGGAGACGTGGAATGATTTACTGTCCTTTGCCTTAATGTGAGAATTAAGCTTGCTGCCTGATCCCATTGACTCCACAAATGGATGTACTGCATGCACACAGCACAGCTCTGGGGCTCATTGCTGCAGCGGGTGGAGATTCAAGGCTCCAGGAGGAGACCATGCAAAATTCATGGAGGCCGTGTTCCTTGGGTTTAATAAAGTGCTGGTTCTGGTCCCGCTCTGCTGAGAGGCTGAAGGTGGCCTTTGCTCACACAGCCTTTGTTCGGAGCTCTGCACTGACCACTGCTGTCTGCCAACATGCAGAGCCCTTGAAGAGTCCTCCAGAGCTTTCCTGTGCAGTTCTTCAGTCACTGTGGGGAATGAGGGCCTCAGTCCTACAGCTGGTGGGTCTGGTGCCAAGGGTTAAGCTGAAGTAGGGCCATAACCCTGCCAGGTCCTTACCAGCAACCTGAGTGAGATGGCATCTTTCTGCTGGTTTCTTTCCTCAGCTCTACCATGTTCTTGGCAGAAAATGAATCAGTGTTGTTATTCATCTTTATCAGGCTTAAGGTTCCCTCCCCACCCACTCTCTGTATTACTGCCCAGGTTGGAGGATGCCACATTATCAGCACTTTTATCTTCTGTTTCTGGATCCTGGAGTCTTTCCCCAAGCCAGATCTGGAAGGGAACGTAGCAGAACCCTCTGGCTCCTCAACTGTTGTGCTTCCAAATCGAGGACCCCCATCCGCTGTTCTGCGGAGCTCCTCGTGCAGAGTCGCTGTGATGTGGGTGTTCTCCTCCTGCAGGAGCATGAAGCTGAGGATGAGAGGCAGGAACACAACCGGTCCTGCCTTGCTGTGCTGGAAGTCTCTGCAGCTGCACAGTGTCACCGTCCCTGGTTGCCTAGTGGGTGCCATACCAGCAGAACCTCCATCTCCCCGCTGGCACCAAGCCCTGGGTTGGTTGGGTTTCCTTGCATGGCAGTGAGGTTTGGCAGAGGGATAGCTCTTGCTTCTCCTCTTTATTCTTCATGGGTCCCTGTCTTGGCCAGGTGCTGGGGCAACACTCATCTTCAAAAGGTGCCACTGTTCTGTGTCACCTGTGCCATCTTACGTTGGGTGCCCAAACTGCTCTTGAAGCAAAACTGTGGAGCTAAGTGACAAAACCAGAACTCCCCATCCATCGCGTTGTACCCAGTGAGTGGTTGGGGTGAGGTGAGTCCACACAGACCCCCCCCTGCTTCTTGAGAGGGCAGTGAAGATCACCCCGTCCCTGCTGCCTCGATGTCCCCAGGGCACACATTGGTCAGTGCAGATCGAGGGATGCAACAGAAGCAGAAGGGAAAAAAAAACACATAAGTGAGGAATCAAAGATGCCCAACACGAACAGCTCTGACTAAGGTTTAGGTCACCTCAATTCCGACATTTCTTAAGTGTGTTCAAAGCAGGCACACATTCAGCCTGGCCACGTACCTCACAGGCAGACAGACAAGCGCAGATCCATTTCTCCCTTGCTGTGCTGGTGCCAATAAGTGCTGTCCCCTGCTGTCTCCATCCCCTCTGATTAGCGCCCACTGCCTGTAAGCTGCCTCTTTTCCCCGGAGCTGTGAGCATAGCTCTGTATTTTCCCAGCACGTGGTTGCAGAGTTAGGGGATCCCTGGGATGGTGGGACAGCAATTTGTTGTGCATTTGGAGTGGGAACGTCTGTCCTGTGCTGTGCCTTGTGATGCCAGCAGAACCAGTCCAGGTAAATGGGGAAGGGGCTCCTGAGACCCCATGTGACACTGGCAGCTTTTGTCCTGGGGGGCACAGCGCTGCCATGAGAGCTGATGTGCCAGGTGGCAGCGGGGATGTGGCAGAGCAGATGTGGCGACGGCACTGAAGGTGCTGGTGTAACTCTGTGCTTGAAGGCTCCTTGCTGAGCTCCCCGTGTGCTGTGTGTGCTCTGGGAGCCCAAGTGGAGCAGTGCTGGATTGTGGTGTGGGGCGTCGTGGTGCCAACCATCCTGGGCAGCATGGAGGTGGCACTGCTCCATCCCTGCTGGTCATAGCAGACACTGCTGCAGAGTGGCAGGGTTTGCAGGAGGACTTGGCTGAGGCACAGGTGACGTTCCCTGGAGATAACGAGCAGCTTCAGGGAGTCCTCAATAAATCTGTTCTTTGGTTGCTTTAAGAAATGATTATTAAAAACAGAAACAAACAACAACAAAACTTGAAGAAAAAAGGTCCATGTTAGGGACTGTGTCATCATCTCTGCAGTGCTGTAAGAGTTGTGGGTCTCTCCAAGGTCCACGTCCTGCTGATGAGCTCATGGGGCAGCATCTCCATTGGGCATCTTTATAGAATCACAGAACCACAGGGGCTGGAAGGGGCCAGGAGAGATCACTGCATCCAACCCCCTGCTCACACAGGCTCCCTACAGCAGGTCACACCAGCAGGCATCCAGATGGGCCTTGAGTATCTCTATATAAGGAGACTCCACAACACCTTGCTTGGGGCATTGCTCTCCCGAGTGCATTGTAGCCCTGGGAGTGCCTGGGGGAGAGGAGCAAGGCAGCACATTGGGGAAGTTTGTTTCTTCACATTATTAAGGTAGGAGAAAGTGCACTTTCTTGGATGCCCCATCCCTGGAGGTGCCCCAGGCCATGCACGGAGCCATGGGCAGCCTGATCTCATGGGGGGCACCCAGCCCATGGCAGGGGAGGAGCTGGGGGGCTTTGGTCCCTTTCCAATCCAACCTGCACCTGCCTGGGTTGTACTCCCTGGAAATTCTCATTGTATAAATCTGTATAAACCTGCATGGAGCAGCATGGAGAACCTCTGAGTGGTGTTTCTCGGGGTCCGCTGCTGCTGGGCTCTGTTGACTGCTCTCCCTGCTCCCTTGAACCAACAGCTGCCCAGCTTAGTCCTTGGGAGGGGTGAAGCACAGATGCTGCTCTCTGACACACAGTTATTTGAGAGTTGACTTCCAGCTTATTTGCAGTTTTTTTTTCCCAGTTACAGATGGGCTAAAAACTCTAACAAGCATAATCACATCGCAAGCATAACTCATAAATGAAAGGCAAGAAAGACTAATACAATTATCTCCTCGGTGCACTTGTGTAACGCTGGCCAAAGTTGCTCCACATGATTACATCTCGTACATAAATTACTGCATGAAACTGATGATGGTACAGCGAGGCTTCCAGAAGAATTCGCTTTCAGAGAAAAGTTGCATTTGAACTTCAAAGAATAAACATCAGTCGTGGGGAAACAGAAGTGAGTTAACGGCCCTGCATAAAGCGCGGCCGCAGCACAAATCACCACGCAAATACATCCCTGGGCTTCTCTGTCTTCAGTCAACAGAGCCAGGTGCCGCAGGGGTGTGAATTAGCTGATTCTCCTGGTGATGCCGTAAGGAAGGGAAGAGTCATACTTGAAGGGTTTCCACGCCTGCTTGCGTTTGAAGTGAGGTTTGCTGGTGTGCAGACATCTGAGCTGGGGCTGCGGCTGCCAGAGGAGCACATGCCAGCAGCTGGTGGCAGCGTCCCCCATGTTGCAGCTCCTTCTCCTCAGTGGGGTCCACCACGATCCCTGCTGGACTCGGTGCCGCGTGCCCTTCCTCCTCTCAGCACAGTTCAGCAGTTCTTGCTCTGAAATCATTCCCTTTCTCTCCAGCACTGTGTTGGGATGCAGCCCCAGCCAGATTGGCTGGCTGGCACCAAGCCTGGAAGAGGCTTTAATTGTGGTGGCATCTGCTCATCAGCCTACTCCGAGTCAGGTGCTCAAGAGCACTGTTTGGGATGCGTGGGTGAAATCCACAATGGGCAGCGGCTCCGTCTGCAAGCGCCGTGCCGGGGGTTGGGGCGGGCGCCTGCGGGGCTGCAGCAGAGCAGGACCTCTGTGCTGGCTCCCAGTAGAGGCCCTGCTGCTGGCACCCACAGTTCGCTGAACCCAGCCTGGGTTTGCTGGCGTTGTGCAGCAGCAGCCCCAGCGTGGATGGAGCTCGTGGAGCAGCACAGCTCCTCATTGGCACACACAGCCAAGAGCTGCCAGGCTCGTGGTCCGGCTGCGGCAGGAGGAGGCGGCTGCCCAGCAGTTCTCCTGACCAAGAGCATCGTCTGCGCGTGGTGTCACTTCTAGAGTGGCGAGATGCTTCAGGAAGCAATGAATCAGGGCTCCCAGAAGGGACTGGTGGAACAGAGCTGGGGCATCTGTGAGCCTTTTTGGTGGGTGTGTTGGCACAAGAAGCGTCTGCGTTGTGGTGTAGGCACAGGTGCAGGCCCCAGCTTCCTCCATTCCCAGGACCGGCATCTCCTCTGACTTGCACATCAGTGCTTTTAGTGTAAAATTTCAATTGAAAAGATTGTATCCATTTCAAATCCTCCTTTTTGACCAGCACAGAATCTAATTGATATCTCCCTTCCTGAGTTCCTTATCTGCTTGATGGCTTTATGTTTTGCGATGACCTTGACCTCCCGGTGGTTCGTTGCAGCTCTTGGCTGATAGCAGCAATATTCCTGCTGCTGCATTACATGATTTAAGGGATCGTTTTCCAGCATCTGACTCGTCACGCTTTGCCTGGTGCTCCGGTGCAGGCAGCTGTGTTGTGCTGCCTAAAGTGCCCTCAGCATACAGCCACCGGGGAAGGTGCTTGCTGGGGACACCCTGGCTTTAAGGTCAGGCCTTCGTTTGTGTTGGTCACTGTGCTGGCCTGTTGACCTCTGAGAATCTGTGCTGCTGTAGTGCCTTATCTATATTGCTGTGACATAGGAGCACCCGATCACAAACAGATGATGAAAGAGACATTGCCACCCATAATCAGAGATGTGTAAGGCTTGCATTTAATTAGATGAAGCTCAGTTCTTAGAAGCGCAGCTCCAACGTTCCACAGAAACAAAACATCATCTTTTCACATTCCAAAAGATTTATTGTTTTTCTTCCATCTGTAATGCGGTGTTTGCTGTCTGAGGCTGGGAACAACCAGGTCATCAGCTCCGGCCCAGCAGCGCTCTGCCCCACCTGCACAACAGCTGCTGCCCTCCTGTCAACTTCTCTCCAGCCCATCCACCTTCTCTTGTCCAGCCGTGGGACGTTCCGCATTCCCGTGTTTGTGTTTAGTGCCAGGAGGCAGCTTTGCCTAGAAAAATCTGTTTGGAAAACTTGACAAAGGCCGCTTACAGGTGGTTTGCGGAGCAGCTTCAGCACAGCCTGCATCCATCCACGCGCTCCTGCTGGGTGCCAGCCTGTAGTTTTCCAGCGCTCTGTGTTCCCTGTTCCCATTTCCCTGCTGGCACAGCTCCTCCCACAGGGTGCCCCAGGAGCTGGCACCTCCGCGCCCGCTTGCTCCCTCGTCCCTAAATATAGAGCCTCCCTCTCCACACCTCTCCAAAGCATTCGCTCCTCTCCATCCATCAGCCTGGGTCCCTGATGCCTCCTTGACGGCTCCATTAAACACACACTCCGCAGCAGCTATATTTAGAAGTCAGGAAGAGAACGAGCCTTTGGGCTGCGGGCAGCCCATAAATCGAGTTCTCTGAGCAAAGTCACCACTCTTCTATCTGGAACGAGATCAATGGAGGTGTTTGCAGACGAGGTACCAGTGTCTGTGCACGCGTGGATGGGAGGCAGGAGATGACGAGGCAGAGCACAGCAGAGGAGAAGGGAGGAGAAGGACCTAAAGCATGGCTGTATGGGAAGGGGGGAGTGGGACTTCCTGAGGGTCCCTGTGCACAGCAGTGAGGGGAATGTATCTGTAGCACCGCGGGGCAGCAGGGCTGCGCTCGTCCCTTGTAGGGTCATAAGGGGGCAGGAAACATCTGTGACCCCCTGCACGCCATGAAGCAGGTGGTGGCTGTGCTCCCTTTGGCTGTTGGGGTCTGCCCAGCTGGTGCCCACATGGAGCCCACCCCGTTCACCCCCAGCGCATCCACCTCAGCTCGTGCAGCTCAACAACCCGCTGCTGCTGAGCAGGATGGAGGTGGGGGTGCAGAGCTGCTCAGGTGTTTTTAGCCCCAGGTGAGGGGTTCAGCTCCTCATGTCACTGCACAGACTGCTTACAGTCTCTGCTTCTTGGCACAGCTCGTCTGTTCCTCAGTAAGATTAATTCCTCAGGTCTTAGAGACAGTTTCTCCCGGGCCAGGGTTTGGTGGAAGATCACCGGCCCAGAGGACCCGCAGGGCGGCAGGAGGGGCTGCCCTGAGAGCTTCGGCCTGCTCGGTACCCGCGGGGCCTAACGAGGCCTACTCGGGGCCTACTCGGGGCCTATTGAGGCCTACTCGGGGCCTACTGAGGCCTACTTGGGGCCTACTCGGGGCCTGCTCGGGTCCTGCCCCAGGCCTGCAGGTCCTGCCCGCCGCGCGGCCCCGGGCCCGGCTCTGCCTTCTCCGTGATGGAGCTCGGGCTCCCCCTGGCGGCAGCGCCGCTCGGCCGCGTTGAATCGCGCCCCTCCACCGCAGCGCTGCGGCACCGCGGGCGGCCGAGGGGAGAGCGGCGGGTGCGGCCTGACGGCGATGGCTGCGGGGCTATGAGCTGCGGGGCTATGGGCGCTCGGCTCACACACCGCGATCCCGTCATGGGGAATAAACCCATAAGGCAGGAGGGTGTGAGAAAGGAGAACCCCCCCCAGACGGGGCTGCTTTTAGCCCAGTTGGCTCCATTCTGTGCCCGCTGCCCCCCGTCCTGCCAGCAACCAGAGCCCGGCCCCTCCGACGGACCCAGAGCTCCAGCTGTGCCCCCATTGCAGAGCGGAGGGTTCGAGCAGCTCCCTGCCCTGCTGGCAGCGCACCCTGCGGCCCCGTTGGCCCTTTGAGCCCCTTTTGGCTGCCTGACGGGCAGTGTTGGCTTCCAGGACCTCGGGTCCTGCTCCACTGAGCTCCTTTGTGCAGCTCTGCCTCCTGCCTGCTCCGCTGCAGCCCCTTCTTGGTGGCAGTTGTCATTTTGGATTCCAAAGCAGGAAAAAGCCAACGTTTATTTTGCTTTGGGTGCAGCCAAAAGAGGAAATGGAGCCCCATCCACACTCTACTATTCGTGCCCTCCTCTTTCCCCTTCACCCCTCCTAACCCCCCAGCTCAGCAGCATGGAATGGTTTGGTGTCCCATCACCCTGCTGCAGGTTGAGTTGGCTCAGCATCACTCAGCCCAGTTCAGTGCGAGGCCTGCGGTGCTTCCTGCAGGTTGTTTGATGTGTGAACCCATGGCCATGCAGATAAACCCGCGTTTGGCAGCATGGGGTCAGTTGGGAAGGTTGGTCCCTCCCAGCCTTGGGCCGCGGGGCTGCTGGGGATGGCGCTGCTGTTCACACACGGGGTAGCAGAACCTTTGTGTTCCTTCCTCCCCTTTCTTATGGCTTCTGTGCACCCATTGGGCCCACTGAGCGCTGGTGAGGAGGTTGGGAGCTGTTTCCATCTCTTCTGTGGGATTTACATCCAAATTCCCTGAGATGGGCAGATCCAAGTGGGCAGAGGGGAGGTGGGGAAGGTTGCTGTCCCAGGACACAGAACACACCTTTGCTTTGCTGGGGCTGGTTCTTCCCCTCAGCTCCGCTTTGGAGTTATAGTGAAATTTGCTGCTGTACATTGAAATCTGCAGGGTTAGGAGTGATAATAGCAGGATCTGCTGCTCACAGGAGCTGCTGGGTGCAGCTGGGGCTGTGCACAGCTCTGCGTGGGGCTGTGTGCTGACACGTGGGTTGTGGCTCGTTTTGCTCCTGGTGCTTTAGTGAGGGTCGTCTCGCTGTGTGCACACACACAGAAGCAGACTGCGACCGCTGCTCCGTTAGCCCTCAGCTCTGCACTCTGTCTTTTTTTTTTTCTTGTAGAAACCAGAGAAGACAGAACAAAGCGTCTCTTCCGACATTACACTGTGGGCTCCTACGACAATTTCACCTCTCACAGGTAAGCTGCAGCGCCTTTGCTTTGTGATACAAAGAGATTCATTTCTGGGGGCAGAGCGTCCTGCTGGCTCAGCACTGCGTGCTGTGGGCACTGAAAGGGGAGGGAACTTTGCTGCTTCCAGTGCATCCAGCCTTTGGTGTGGCTCCAGGGGTTAAAATGCGGCCACAGGGCAGGGCGGTCTGCTTCGTGTCTTGGTTTAGGAGTGAATGTCCTGGGAATGCTTTGATGTGCTCTGGAAATTGAGGAGATGTGCTGGGTGCGGATGGAGGGGGGCAGCTTCATGCTGAAGGGGGGGGACGCTGCAGGGAAGTGATTGCATCAAGTGGCTGTCATTGGGTGTTTGTTCTGTGCACCCAGGGCTGTGATCTGGGTGTTGAGGGGGCACAACAACACCCAGGCATCACAGCACTGGGTCACACACACACACCCAGATCACAGCACTGGGTGCACACCACAACAACACCCGAGATCACATGCACTGGCGGGGACAGCACACAACACCCAGATCACAGCATCTGGGGTGCACACCACACAACACCCAGATCACAGCCCTGCGGTGCCACAACACACAAACACCCAGAGTCACGAGCACTGGGCTGCACACACACTAACACCCAGATCGACAGCCACTGGGTGCACACACACAACACCCAGATCACAGCACTGGGTGCACACACACAACACCCAGATCACAGCACTGGGTGCACACACACAACACCCAGATCACAGCACTGGGTGCACACACACAGGCACCCAGATCCACGAGCACTGCGGTGGCACACACACAACACCCAGATCACAACACTGGGCGTGCACACACACAACACCAGATCACTAGCAACTGGTGCACACACACAACACCCAGATCACAGCACGGTGGTGCACAGAACAAAACCCAGATCAACAGGCCCTGGGTGCAGAGAAACAAAACACCGCAAACTCGGTACAGCCACTGTGATCGCAATCACTTCCCTGGCAGCGATCCCCCCCCTCAGGCATAAGCTGCTCCCCCTCCATCTGCGCACCAGCACATACTCCTCAATTTCCAGAGCACATCAAAAGCACTTCCCAGGGACATTCACTCCTAAAAAACCAAGTACACGAAGCTAGCCGTCAGACACATCACGCCCTGCCCATGTTGGCCGCATTTTTAACCTCCGAA
>NC_029516.1:357196-359341 GCF_001577835.2 Coturnix japonica
CCCTGTGATCTGGGTGTTCTGCTTCATGGCATCGATTGAAGCAGCTTCATTGTGCACGATGGCACTCGACAAGCAGTCAGACCCGGTGTGGCGCTGAGCACGGGATCCATCCTGGCAGCAGGGTGATGCTGCTGCTCAGTGCCTGGGCTCCAGCAGCCCGGTGCAGGAGCAGCGCTGCCCTTTGGGCCCAGGACTGTGCTGATAATGCGGGGTGTGATTCTGTGAGGCTGTTCCATGGAATACAGACCTTGCTCACAGTCAGACTTCAGCGCTGTTAAAAGCTGTTGGTCATTAAAGTAACTGGGCGGGCATTACTGCATGTGCAATAAGTATGAGTGACGTGGAAGGAGCGAGCTGTGACAATTCATTATGCTAAGCTCTCCTCCAGCCTTTGGGCTCGCCGACAAGGCAGTGAATGTGTTGTGTTTCTCTGAGCTGCTTATCCCCAATCTGTCTCCACAGCTCTGAACACGTTTTACTCCCGAGTTCTGGGCGTACCTTGTTGGGATGCTCAGAAATCTTGTGACACGCTTCCTCGGGCTGTTTGTATTCTTAGCTGATCATGGGACAAAGAGAAAGTGCTGCTATGACTCAGAAAACAGCAGGGAATCAAAACGGGGTGTGTGGGGGGGAAGCACTGATCCCCATCGTGACCAAACAACCCAAGGGAGCTCCAAAAGGGCAGGAAATAGGTCAGAATTTGCAGGTGATTTAAAGTTACCTTTGTCAAGCAAGACAGGAGTGGGTGGATGAAGTTGCATCAAGCTGGGTCAGTAACTGATGTGATAAAAGCGTGTTTATTTTGCCATGTGGAAGATAACAGCCAAAGAAATGCTCTGAGCTGCTCTCACCCATTAAAGGTTTTTCAGCTCTTTGGAATGGCTTAAGAATAAAGTCCTGCCTTCACTGTGACATCCAAGTGCAGTTGTTGGGAAATTAGAAGGGAACAGAACAGAAGATGTAAATAGTTGACTGTTGGTGTTGATCTGCACTATGAACACCTATCGGAACCTGCGTCCACTTTTCATCTTTCAGACTTAAAAGATCATTCACCAGACATTGGCAGAGAAAACCAGCAGGTGCTCAAGATGGTAAAGTGTCTTCCATGAAGGGTGAGGCTGAATAGGCTGAAACTTGGACAGAATGGGGGCAGAATGCATGGGCTGCTCTGGCAGTGGCTGTTTTGCCCATCATGGCCCTGTTTCTCCAGCATCAGCTGGGGAGGAGGGAGAGAAGTCAGGCGGTTGTGTGTAGAATTGTCATAACCACGTGGTTAGCCACGAGGATGCAGCTTTTCATCTTAATATTCCCCAGGGCTCCACACTGGGAGGACTTTGAGCATCCTCTGGACCAGCTGGGAATGGCTGCTTACAGACCGCGGTCCCATCCCTGGCAGTGGACACAGGGCTGCCTTGGCTTTGGAAAGCCAGGGTTTAGGCAGATCTTGTGGGGTAATTCAGACAGACTGAGGTGTTTCAGCTGCAGCCCCGTAATGTGGAGCACAGTTGCGCAGCATCAAAGCACAAGGACAGCTGCTCTGGGTCGTGCTGATATCCCTCAGGGCAGCGCTGTGCCCCGCAGCAGCGCGTGGTGCAGTGGCAGAACCAAGCATGCAGATTGCTGCACCTCCCAGCCTCCCTCCCTGCCTGCAGCGGTTCATTGCTCAGAGCCAGAGGCAACGTCTTTGTGTTTAACAGCACTGACTCTATTCCATTGGTTTGCCCTGTGGCATATAACTCAGTGCTTGCATTCCCTCACCGTGCAGACAGGGCTGGGACTGTTGGTGGTGGAGGTGTGGGGTAGGGGTGGTGCTGGGCGCTGGGGACACACAGCTGCTGCTCCCGCTGCCCCAAAGCGCCTACGGTGTGCTGATAGGAAATGAAGACGTTTGTTAGAGCGTGCAAGCTTGCCATTCATTGAAAGCAGAAGTAACACACAGCTTTGCCACTCAGTGAAAGCTGAGGTCAGGCTGCTGCTGTTGCCTTCCTTGCATCCATGCCATTCTGGTGCTGGTGTCTGTGGCCCCATCTGAAGCCCTGGAGGTGAGTGCTGTGTGAGCAGCTGCTCCATTGAGCTGCTGTGTCAACAAAAGGCATCCCATGGCCAGAACTCTGTGCTCCCACGCTGGGGCTGTGCCTGTGCTCC
>NC_029516.1:359640-362749 GCF_001577835.2 Coturnix japonica
CTGTGCTCCATCCTGGGGCTCATTGGGGCTGTGTCTGTGCTCCATCCTGGGGCTCACAGTGTGACTCCTGCTGAGCATGGTCCCATTGGCAGCTGGGGCTGCAGAGCAGCCCTGGGCACAAGGAGTGGAGCCCTGGCTGTGTGGCACATTGGGGTGGCAGTGGGTTTGATGGGAAGCAGAATGGTGTCTGCAGTGTGAGGGTTCACGTGATGCCTTTAGGATCACCTTAATAAATAGGGTGCGTGGATTTCTGGCCCGTTCTTTGCGAACTCCATTCCTCTGCACTGCTCAGGGACAGGAGGTGGCAAAGAGAGAATGGGGGAAAATTTCTTCCCTAAAAGAGCGGTCGGTCAGCGCCGCACAGGGGGAGTCCCCATCCCTGGGGCTGCTCCATGAGCACAGCGATGTGGCACCTGGGCTCAGTGGGCAGGGTGGGGTGGGCTTGGGCTGCGCTGGGGGTCTCAGAGCTCTTTTCCAACCTGGGTGATTCTGATTTTGTGGTTTGCTCTCCTTTCTCGTTGCTCTGAGTCCACTTTGTGCAATCAGTTACACCGATACACCTGACGCTGAGGGGAGGGGTGTGAGGGGTATCCATGATGGGACCCGGCGAGTGATTTCCCTGCCCTTATATGAACCTTTTCATTGTGTGCTCCCTCCCTGTTCCTTGGGAGAGTGACGTGCTGGGCCTGCTGCCCGTCGGTGTGAAACCACTGCAATCAAACCCTTGAAGCAAGGAATCCCTTTGAAGCAGAGATCAAGAAATGCTGAAGGTGCAGCAAACGTTGACACGGTTTGCAGCAGAGCGCTTCTGCCATCATCTCTGACTTCACTGGCGGCCTCAGACGTGGGAGAAGATTGACATAATGACAGAGTGTGAGGAACAGCTTCAAAGCACTCGAGAAAATTGCACACGAGTGACTTCAGATTTCAGGAGGAGTCTTTGAAGCAGTCATAGGTTTGAATGGGTCTCCTGCAGCAGGGCAGGGAGGAGTGCCACGTGGCTGAATAGCTGATTTGGGTGGGTTCTGGATGGGATTTACAATTTGAGGTGTTTTTTTTGCTTAATAAGGTAAAAAGAAAGCTACAGGGACATGGAGGGAGATAATTGAGAACACGAGAAGATAATGGGCTGGGTACTGGGGAAAAAAGTATTTCCTTTTGTGGAACCTGCCCCCGGGAAAGCAGAATTTCAGAGCTTTGAGCCTAACAATTGCATTGCCAGTAGCAGGTGATGGATGTGGGGTCTGTCTTGGAACGGGGAGGCCACACAGAGCGCGTTCCCACCTCCCATCAGTGCCATTCTGAGGCATAACTGCAGCTGTGGGAGGGAGGAAGCAGAGCCTACATGGGAGCGGGGATCTGCTGGGATGCCCCCAAGGTCCTGGAGGGCAACGAGAGCCTTCCCTGGGGCCCTGAGGATGAGGAAGGCAGCACGGAGCTCAGCGAGTGTAATCCGGTCTGCCACAGGAGCGGGGCAGGCAGGCTGCGTGATCCAGCTTTGTTCTTGGCAGAGCAAGGAGGTCGCAATGGGAATTGACTTCCCTGATGAACCATGTTAAAGGAAGAGATTAAAGTGATTCAAAATTAACTCTATAAAATTAAGAGCCTCCATTCTGCACGGCACAGCTGGGAAGCAAAAGAATTGGGAGCAACAGACAGTTTAGGATTATTTTCTTGTATTCAGCTGTGGGGATTAATTGACCAGGAAGAGAGATTACAACAAGTCAGTGCTCTGCAGCCATCTGGACGGGCCTCCCCTGAAAGAGGAAAAACAGGAGGGAGTCAGAAGCGGGGATTTCTGTGCCCTGAAAGGAAGGTCCCTCCAAAGGCCGCCTGGTCCCACTCCCTGCAGTGAGGAGGGACCCCACAGCTCCATCAGTGCTCACAGCCCCATCCCCTGAGCGTGGCTGTCTGCAGGGATGGGCAGCAGCACCCCTATGAGCAACCTGTGCAGTCCCTCACCACCCTCAGCGTGAAGAGCTTGCTCCTGATGTCCAGCCTCAATCTCCCCTCTGTTAGCTGGAAGTCATCTCCCCCTGTCCCATCACAGCAGACTGCTGAGCAGTCTTTCTCCTTCTTTCTCATGTTCTCCCTGTTGTATGTTGCAGTCTGTGCACAACCTCCCTGGCAGCGCCGTGTCCCCTTCAGCTCCCTCCTCTGAACTGGACAAGCGTGGCTGCCTCAGCATCAGCCATGTGCTGCAGCTCTGATGGTTTGAGTGAGCAAATCAGTAATGGAAAGGATTGGTAACACCTCCTGGAAACCATTGGGAGTGCACCAATGACCCGCTATTTCTCCCTTCCCCTGGCACAGGAGAGAATAGCAGCAGTGTTTTCTCCATAGAGATTTGACTTGGTGGCTTCCTTTCCTTTCTCTGTGTCCCATTCTGGAATCACTTCTTGTGCAGTGACCTCAATCTGATGGCATTTCTGCTGTGCTGATGGCATTCCTCACCTCCTGCATGTCCACCCTCTAGGCTATGCGTGCTCCTGCAGCCAGTACAATGCAGTGCAGTGCAGGGCAGCAACAGCCCAGCAACAATCTATGTCCTTCCCAGAGAAGGACAAGCAGAACGCTTCTTAAGCCAAGCACGGCTCTGAGACCACTCATCTTATTTCAAGGCCAAGTTCTATGGGGTAAAAAGCAGCCTGACCTAGTGATGGAAACACTCCCCAAGCCAGGAGCTTGGATCTGGATAGGCTAGAAGAGCCCTTCCAACCCAGCCGTTCTATGCCTCTGTGACCTATAAGGGCCCTTCCATCCCAACCATTCTATGCCTCTGTGACCTTTAAGGGCCCTTCCATCCCAACCATTCTATGCCTCTGTGACCTATAAGGGCCCTTCCATCCCAACCATTCTATGGCTCTGTGACCTATAAGGGCCCTTCCATCCCAGCCATTCTATGGCTCTGTGACCTATAAGGGCCCTTCCAACCCAGCCATTCTATGCCTCTGTGACCTATTAGGACCCTTCCAACCCAACCATTCTATGGCTCTGTGACCTATTAGGACCCTTCCAACCCAACCATTCTATGCCTCTGTGACCTATAAGGGCCCTTCCAACCCAGCCATTCTATGCCTCTGTGACCTATAAGGACCCTTCCAACCCA
>NC_029516.1:363960-364206 GCF_001577835.2 Coturnix japonica
CCATTCTATGCCTCTGTGACCTATAAGGACCCTTCCAACCCAGCCATTCTATGGTACTGTGACCTATTAGGACCCTTCGAACCCAGCCATTCTATGCCTCTGTGACCTATAAGTGCCCTTCCAACCCAGCAATTCTATTGCTCTGTGACCTACAAGTGCCCTTCCAACCCAGCCATTCTGTGCCTCTGTGACCTATAAGGGCCCTTCCATCCCAACCATTCTATGCCTCTGTGACCTATAAGGACC
>NC_029516.1:364240-374419 GCF_001577835.2 Coturnix japonica
CCATTCTGTGCCTCTGTGACCTATAAGGGCCCTTCCATCCCAACCATTCTATGCCTCTGTGACCTATAAGGACCCTTCCAACCCAGCCATTCTATGGCTCTGTGACCTATAAGGGCCCTTCCATCCCAACCATTCTTCAGCAGAGGAAAAGAATGTGTTGGGTTGGAAGGGCCCTTATAGTCACAGAGGCACAGAATGGTTGGGATTGAAGGCCTTTATAGGTCACAGAGCCATAGATGGTTGGTTGTATAAAGGTCTTAATCAGGTCAAGCAGAGGAACCAGAATGGTTGTGATGGAAGGGACCTTATAGGTCACAGAAGGCAGCAGATTTGCTGGGATGACAGGCACCTTTTAGGTCACTAGAGCCATAGAATGGCTGGGTGGAAGAGTGTCACTTATAGTCACAAGGCATAGACATGGTGGGATTGAAGGGCCTATACGGTCACAGTACGCAGAGAATCGGGCTGGTTGCGAAGGGCACTTAGAGAGTCACATGAGCACAGAATTGGTGGGTTGAAAAGGGCCTTTAGGGTTCAGCAGAGCAATAGAATGGTTGGGTTGAAGGTGTCCTAATAGTCACAGTAGCATAGAAATGGTCTGGGTTGGAAGTGTCTTATAGGTCACAGAGGCCATAGAATGGTTCGGTTGGAAGGGTCCTTATAGGTCACAGAGCATAGAATGCGTTGGGTTGAAGGTCCTTATAGGTCACAGATGGCATAGAATGCGTTGAGGTTGGAAGGGTCCCTTATAGGTCACAGTAGGATAGACATGTTGTGGTTGGAAGGTTCCTATAGTCACAGAGCAATAGAATTGGCTTGTAAGGGCCTTATGGTAAGGTCATGTTGCTGTGAAGGCCCTATAGCGTCACAGAGGTGCATAGAATGGTTGGGTTGGAAGGGTCCTATAGTCAAGTAGCCATAGAATTGCTGGTGGAAATGGTCCTTAATAGGTCAGCAAGAGGCATAGAATGGTTGGGTTGGAGGGTCCTTCATAGTCACAGAGCAATAGAGATTGCGTGGGATTGAAAGGTCCTTATAGGTCAGAGAGGCATAGAATGGTTGGGTTGAGGTCTAATATCAGGGTCATAGCATTGTAGGGTAAAGGTAGGTCGAGGCAATGGTGTTGAACCTTTAATCTACAGTCCAAATGGCTGGTTGGAACGGGAGCCTTAATAGGTCACAGAGGCATTTAGAATGGCTGGGATGGAAGGGTCATTAAATACGTCAGCAGAGCAAAATGGCTGCTGGTTGTGAAAGGTCCTTATGTCACAGAGGCATAGAATGGCTGGGTTGGAAAGGGCCCTTATAGGTCAGCAGGGCATAGAATCGGTTGGAATGGAGGTCCTTGATGTCCACTGAGCATGAATGCTGGGTTAGAAGGGTCCTATAGGTCACAGAGGCCAATGAGAATGGTTGGGTTTGGAATGGCCGCTTATAGGTCACAGTACCATAGAATGGCTGGGTTGGAATGGCCCTTATAGGTCACAGTACCATAGAACGGTTGGGTTGGAAGGGTCCTTATAGGTCACAGAGGCATAGAATGGCTGGGATGGAAGGGTCCTTATAGGTCACAGAGGCATAGAATGGCTGGGATGGAAGGGTCCTAATAGGTTCACGCAGGCAAATAGAATGGTTGGGTTGGAAGGGGTCCTAATAGGTCACAGAGCAATAGAATTGCTGGGTTGGAAGGGCCCTTATAGGGTCACAGAGGCATAAATGGCTGGGATTGGAAGGGGCCTTATGGTCACAGAGCCATAGACACTGGTCTGTGTTGGAAGGGTCCTTATAGTCACGAGAGCATAGAATGGTTTGGATGGAAGGTGTCCTAGAATAGGTCACAGAGCAGAGAATCGGCTGGGTTGGAAGAGTCGCTTATACGGTCACAGAGGCATAGAATGGCTGCGGTTGGAAGGGACCGCTTATAGGTCACTGCAGCAATAGAATGGTTGAGATGGAAGGGTTCCTTATAGGTCAACGAGCAATAGAATGGGCTGGGATGAAGGATCCTATTAGGTCAATAGGCATAGAACATGGTTGGGTTGGAAGGTCTTATAGGTCACAGAGGCATTAGAAAGGTGGGATGGAAGGGTTCCTATAGTCATAGAGGCAAGAGATCGGTTGGGTTGGAAGGGCCCTATAGGTCACAGAACCATGAGAATGGCTGGGTTGGAAAGGGTCCTAATAGGTCCAGAGGATAGAGATGCCTGGGATGAGGGTCGCTTATAGGTCAGAGAGGCATTAGCAATGGGCTAGGGTTGGAAGGGTTTTATAGAGTCAAAGAGCCATAGAAATGGCTGGGATTGAAGGTCCTTTAGGTCACAGAGCACAGAAATGGTTGAGATGGAAGGGGTCCTGTATATGGTCACAGAGGCATAGAAGTGGTTGGGTTGGAAGGGTCGTATAGGTCAGCTGAGGCAAGAATGGTTGGGTTGGAAGGGCTTATAGGTCACAGAGGCCATAGAATGGCTGGGTTAGGAAGGTCCTTTTAGAGTCAGAGAGGCCATTAGAATGGCTGGGAATGGACAGGCACCTTATAGGTCACAGAGCCAAAGAATGGCTGGGATGGAAGGGTCCTTCATCAGCACAGGGCATAGAATGGCTGGTTGAAGGGTCCTTATAGGTCACAGAGGCATACGAATGGCTGGGTTGGAAGGGTCCCTTTTAGGTCAGAGAGCATAGAATGGCTGGGATGGAGGGCCCTTATAGTCAAGAGGCATAGAATGGCTGGGATTGCGAAGGGTCTCGTTATAGGTCACAGAGCAATAGAATGGCTGGGTTGGAAGGCCTTATAGGTCACAGAGGCATAGAATGGTTGGGATGGAAGGGGTCCTTATAGGTCATGAGCCATAGAATGGCTGGGATGGAAGGCCTTATTAGGGTCACAGAGCATAGAATGGTTGGGTTGGATAGGCCCTTATTAGGCACGTACCCATAAGAATGGCTGGTTGGAATGGCCTTATTAGGTCACAGTTACACATAGAATGGTTGGGTTGAAGGGTCTTATAGGTTCACAGAGGCAATAGAATGGCTGGGATGGAAGGTCTGAAAGCGTCACAGGAGGCGAGAATGGCGTGGGATGGAAGGGCCCTTATCGAGTGCAGAGGCATGAATGTTGTGTTGGAAGGCATCGCCTATAGTTAAAAAACAGAACAGAGCCATAGAATGGTTGCGGATGGAAGGGTCCTATATCGGTCACAGAGCACTAGAATGGTTGGTTTGGAAGGGCCTTATAGGTCACAGAGGCATAGAATGGCTGGGTTGGAAGACACTTATAGGTCACAGAGGCATAGGAATGGTTGGGTTTGGAAGGGCCCTAATAAGTTACAGAGGCATAAGAATGACAGGGATGGAAAGGGTCTTAGAGGTCTACAGAGGCATAGAATGGCTGGGCTTGTTGGAAGGACCCTTAATAGGTCACAGAAGGCAGTAGAATGGCTGGGTTGCGAAGGACCCTTATAGGTCACCAGAGGCATAGAATGGCTGGGATGGAGGGTCCTTATACGTCACAGAGGCATAGAATGTTGGGTTGGAAGGTCCTTTAGTCAGAGAGGCATAGATGGCTGGGATGGACAAGGGCCCTATAGGTCACAGAATCCATAAAGGTTGGTTTGGAAGGGCCCTGATGAGGTCACAGAGCAATAGAATGGTTTGGGTAGAAAGGTTCCTTCATAGGCTAACAGAGGCACAGAAATGGTTTAATTGGAAGGGTCCTTATGTCACAGAGGCATAGAATGCAGGGTTGGAAGTGAACCTAATTAGGTCATAGATGCATAGAATGGTTGGGTGAAGATCGTATCCTTATAGGTCACAGACCATAGATGGCTGGGTTAGGAAGGGTCCTTATAGTCCACAGACGGCATAGAATGGTTGGCGATGGAAGGGCCCTTATAGGTTCACAGAGAGGTATAGAATTGTGGATGAAGGGACTTATAGTCACAGAGGGCATAGAAATAGCTGGGTTGAAGGGTCCTTAAGTCACAGAGGCATAGAATGCTGGGTTGAAGGGTCCTCTTATAGGTCACAAGAGGCATAGAATGGCTGGGTTGGAACGGGTCCTGATAGGTCACAGAGGCATAGAATGCGCTGGGTTGGAAGGGCCCCTTATAGGTCACAGAGGCATAGATATGGCTGGGATGGAAGGGCCCTTATACGGTCACCAGAGGCATAGAATGGTTGGGTTGGATGGGCCCTTATAGTGTCCAAGGCACAGAATGGTTGGTGGAAGGGCCTTATAGTCACAGAGGCATAGAATGGCTGGTTGGAAGGGTCCTTATAGGTCACAGAGGCAATACGAATGGTTGGGTTGGAAGGGTCCTAATAGGTCACAGAGGATAGAATGGCTGGGTTGCAAGGCGTCCTTATAGCGTCACAGAGGCCATTAGAATTGCTGGTTGGAAGGTCCTTATAGGTCACAGAGCAATAGAATGGCCTGGGAGTTGGTAGAGCCATTATAGGTCAAGAGGCATAGAATGGCTGGGGATGGGAAGGGTCCTTATAGCGTCACAGAGTGCATAGAATTGGCTGGGATGGAAGGGTCCTTATAGGTCACAGAGCATAGAATGGTTTGGGATGGAAGGCGTCCTAATAGGTCACAGAGGCATAGAATGGTTGGTTTGGAAGGGCCTTATAGGCACAGAGGCATAGAATGGTTTGAGGTTGGAAGACCCTTATAGGTCACAGAGGCATAAGATGGCTGGGTTGGAAGGACCCTTATATAGGTCACAGAGGCAGCCTAGTAATGGTTGGGTAGAGCGAAGAGCGCTTATGAGGTCACAGAGGCATTAGAATGGTTGCGGATGGAAGGGTCTTATAGGTCACAGAACCATAGAATGGCTGGGATGGAAGGACATGTATAGGTCACTGCGGCATACAATGTTGAGGATGGAAGGGCCCTTATTAGGTCACAGAACCATAGAATGGCTGGTTGGAAGGGTCCTATAGGTCACAGAGGCATAGAATGCTGGTTGGAAGGTTCTAATAGTCACAGGGCATAGAATGGCTGGGTTGGAAGGGTCCGTCTATAGGTCACAGAGGCATAGAATGGCTGGGTTGGAATGAGGTCCTTATAGGTCACAGAGGCATAGAATGGCTGGTGGAAGGGTCCTTATAGGTCATAGAGGCATTAGAATGGTTGGGTGTGGAAAGGGCCCTATAGGTCACAGAGCATAGAATGGCTGGTTGGAGGGTCCTTATAGGTCACAGAGGCGATAAATGGCTGGGTTGGAAGGGTCTTTAGGGTCACAGAGGCATAGAATGGCTGGGATAGGATGGAAGGGCCCTTATAGTCACAGAGGATAGAATGTTGGGATGGAAGGGCCCCTTATAGGTCGACAGCATGGCATTAGAATGGTTGGGTTGGATGGGGGCCTGTATAGGTTTACAGAGCATAAGAATGGCTGGGTTGGAAGGGTCCTTATAGGGTGGGGATCACAGAGCAATAGAATTGCTGGTTGGAAGGGTCCTGTAGGAGGTCACAGAGCAATAGAAATGGCTGGGTTTGGTGAACCCTTTATAGGTCACAGAGGCATAGAATGGCTGGGGGATGAAGGGTTCCTTATAGGCCACAGAGGAATAGAATGGCTGCGGTGGAAGGGTCCTTATAGGTCACAGAGCCATAGAGATGGTTGCGGATGGAAGGGCCTAATAGGTCACAGAGGCAATTAGAATGGTTGTTGGAAGCGCCCTTATATATGGTCACAGGAGGCATAGAATAGGTTGGGATGGAAGGGGTTCCTATAGGTTCACAGGGCATAGAGATGGTTGGTTTGGAAGGGCCCTTATAGGTCACAAGAGGCATAGAATGCTGGGTTGGAATGGACCCTTATAGGTCACAGAGCAGTAGAATGGCTGGGTTTGGCAAGGACCTTTATAGGTCACTGAGGCATTAGAATGGTCTGGATGCGAAGGGCCCTTATAGGTCACAGAAACAATAGAATGGCTGGGATTGGAAGGGCCGCTTATAGGTCACAGAGGCATAAGAATGGCTGGTTGGAAGTGGTCTAATAAGTCACATAGCATAGAATGGCTGGGTTGGAAATGTCCTTAATAGGTTCACAGAGGCACTAGAGATGGTGTGTTGGGATTGAAGGGGTCCTTATAAGTCACAGATTGCATAGAATGCCAGGGTTGAAGTGACCTAATTGAGGTCATAGAGGCCGCATAGAATGTTGGGTTGGAAGGGCCCTTTATAGTCACAGAGGTTTTATAGATTGTATGGATGGAAGGGTACTTATAGGTACAGAGCAATAGTTATGGCTGGTGGTTGGAAGGGCCCTTATAGGTCACAGAGGCAATAGAATGGCTGGGATGGAAGGGTTCCTTATTACGGTCACAGAGGCATAGAATGGCTGGGTTGGAAGGTCCTTATAGGTCACAGAGGCATAGAATGGTTGGGATGGAGGGTCCTTATACGGTCACAAAAAGAGGGGGGCCCAATAGAATTAGGGAAATTGGTTCCTTTGGGTGGGGAAAAAGGGGGTTTTTTTCCTAATAGTCACAGAGCCATATAATGTACTAGGGACGGAAGTCTAATAGGGTCACAGAACCATAGAATGGCTGGGTTTGGAAGGGTCCTGTATAGTCACAGAGGCTAGAATGCGTTGGGATGGTAGGGTCCTTATAGCACCAAGGCACTGAATGCGTTGGTTGGAAGGGTCCTTGATACGGTCACAGAGGACATAGAAATGCTGGGTTGGAAGGGTCCTTATAGAGGTCCAGAGGCATTAGAATGGTTGGGTTGGAAGGGTCCTTGCTAAGGTCACAGAGCATAGAATGGTTGGGAATGGAGGCCCTTATGAGGTCACAGAGGCACTAGAATGGCTGGCGATGGAAGGGCCCTTATAAAGTCACAGAACCATAGAAGGCTGGATGAAGAGGCCTTATAGGTCAGAGCATAGAATGGCTGGGATGGAAGGGCCCTTATAAAGTCACAGAACCATAGAATGGCTGGATGAAGGGCCCTTATGGCGTCACAATAGTGCATAGAATGGTTGGGTTGGAAGGGCCCTTATAGGTCACAAACATAAATGCGATGGGTTGGAAGGTCCTTATACGGTCACAGAGCATTAGAATGCCTGGCGATGGAAGGGTCCTTATGGTCACAGAGGATAGAATGGCTGGAGATGGAAGGGTCCTAATTAGGTCCAGACGGCACTAGAATGGTTGGGTTGGAAGGGTCCTTATTAGGTCACAGAGGCAAAGAATGGCTGGATGGAAAACAGGGTCCTTCATAGGTCACTGAGGCATAGAATGGTTGGGTTGGCAAGGGTTCCTTATAGTCACAGAGCATAGAATGGTTGGGATGGAAGGGCCTTTATTAGGTCACAGACGCATAGAATGGACTGGGTTGAAGGGTCCTTTTAGGTCAGAGAGGCAATAGAATGGCCTGGGATGGAAGGGTCTTATAGGCACAGAGCCATACAATGCTGGGATGGCAAGGGCCCTATAGGTCACAGATCCATAGAATGTTGTTTGGAAGGGCCTGATAGCTCATAGAGCAATAGAATGGGTTGGGAGGAAGGTTCCTTATAGGTAACAGCAGGCACAGAATGGCTTTTTAGTCTGAAGGGCCGTATAGGTTCACAGAGGCCATAGATGCAGGGTTGAAGTGACCTCAATAGCGTCACAGAGCATGAATGGGTGGGTTGGAAGGGTCCTTATAGGTTCACAGAGCATTAAATGGCTGGGTTGGGAAGGGTACTTATAGGTCACAGAGGCATAGAATGGCTGGTTGGACGGGTCCTGATAGGTCACAGAGGCATAGAATGGGCTTGGGTTGGAAGGGTCCTTATAGGTCACAGAGGCATAGAATGGCTCTGGGATGGAAGGGCCCTTAATCGGTCACCAGACGGCATAGAATGGTTGGGCTGGAGCAAGGTCCTTATAGTCACAGAGCCATAGAATGCTGAGGTTGGAAGGGTCCTAATAGGTCACAGAGGCAGATAGAAAGGTTGGGATGGAAGGGTCTTATTAGGTCACGAGAGCAATTAGAATTGCTGGGTTGGTAAGGTCCTTATAGGTCACAGAGGCATAAATGTGGGATTGAAGGGCCCTTAAGGTCACAGAGGCATAGATGGTTGGGCTGGAACAAAATAGGTCCTTATAGGTCCATCAGAGCCACGTAGAATGCTGCGGTTGAAGAGTCCTAATAGGTCAAGAGGCATAGAATGGTTGCGCTGGATGAAGGGTCCTTATTAGGTCACAGAGCAATCAGGATTGCTTGGGTTGGAAGGTCCTTTTACGCGTCACAGAGGCATTAGAGATGGTTACGGTTGGAAGGGCCCTTATAGGTCACAGAGCATTAGAATGGCTGCGGATGGAAGGCCCTATAAGTCCACAGAGCAATAGAGATTGCTGGGTTTGCGAAGGGTCCTAATAAGTCACATAGCCATAGAATGCTGGGTTGGAATGTCCTTATAGCCGTCACAGAGGCATAGAATGCTGGGTTGGATGGTTCCTTATAGGTAACAGAGGCAACAGAATTATTTGGTTGGAAGGGGCCCTTTATAGGCACAGGCATAGAATGGTTTGGGATGCAAGTGTCCTATATTAGGTCCAGAGCCATAGAAATGGCTTGGGATGGAAGGCCCTTATAGTTTCACAGAGTGCATAGAATCGCAGTTAGCCCGGCTGAAAGGGTCCTTATTAGGTCACGAGCCATAGAATGGCTGGGTGAAGGTCCTATAGGTTCACAGAGGCAGTTAGCAATGGCTGGGCTGGAAGGGTCCTTATAGGTCACGAGCAATAGAATGGCTGGGCTGCGAAGGGTCCTTATAGTCACAGAGCATAGATTGCTGGGTTGGAAGGGTCCTGATAGATCTCAGAGGCGCATAAAGGGCTAGGGATGGAAGGGTCCTGATTGGTCAGAGAGCATTTAGAATGGCTGGGTTGGAAGGGTCCTAGTATAGGTCACAGAAGCCATAGAATAGTTTTGGATGGAAGGGTCCATAATAGTCACAGAGACATAGAATGTCTGCGGTTGGAAGGGTCCTTATAGGTCAGAGAGGCAATAGAATGGTTGGGACTGGAAGGCTCTTATTAGGTCACAGGAGGCATAGAATGGTTGGATTGGAGGGCCCTTATAGGTAGGAGAGGCATAGAATTTTTATGGGATGAAGGGCCCTTATAGGTCAAGAGCAATGTAGAATGGCTTGCGGATGGAAGGGGCCTTATAGGGTCACAGGCTAGAATGCTTGGATGAGAAGGGCCCTTATAGGTCACAGAAGGCATTAGAATGGTTGGATGGAAGCCCTTATAGGTACAGACGGCATAGAGTGTCTGGGTTGGAAGAGGTTCCTTATAGGGTCACAGCAGCCACAGAATGTGTTTGATGCGAAGGGTCCTCATAGGTCACAGAACTATAGGAATGGCTGGGTTGGAAGGGCCCTTATAGGTCACAGAGGATAGAATGGTTTGTTGGAAGGGCCCATTATAGCGTCACAGAGGAATAGAATGGTTGGGATGTGGAAGGGTCCTTTTAGGTCACAGAAGCCATAGATGGCTGCGGATGGAAGGGCCCTTATAGGTCACAGAGGCATCAGAAATGGCTGGATGGAGGGCCCCTTGTAGTCACAGAGCATTAGAATGGCTTGGTTGAAGTGGTCCTTATAGATAAAAGAGGCGAATAGACATGGTTGGGATGGACAGGCCCTTAAAGGTCACAGATCCATAGAATGGCTGGGATTGGAAGGGCCTATAGGTTCAACAGAGAAGCACAGAATGGTTGGGATCAAAGGGTCCTCATAGGTAAACAGAACTATAGAATGGCCTGGGTTGGGAATGGCCCTTATAGGTTCACAGAACCATAGAATTGGCTGGGTTGGAAGGGCCTTATAGGGTCCACAGAGGCATTAGAATGCTGGGTTGGAAGGGTCCTTATAGGTCACAGAGATAGAATGCTGGCGTTGGAAGGGTGCCTTTATAGTCACAAGAGCCAGTAGAATGGCTGGGATGAGGGCCTTATAGGTCAGAGAGCATAGAATTGTTGGGATGGAGGGCTCTTATAGTCACACGAGGCATAGATGGTTGGGAGTTGGGAAGCGGCCCTTATAGGTCAGAGAGGCAATTAGAATTGTTGAGATGGAAGGCCTTATAGGTCACGAGGATAGAGATGGCTTTGGGATGGAAGGGCCTATAGGTCGAAGGCATAGACAGGTTGGGCTGGAAGAGACCTTATAGATC
>NC_029516.1:374444-390632 GCF_001577835.2 Coturnix japonica
CCTCTATGACCCATAAGGTCCCTTCCAACCCAAACATTCTACAGCTCTATGACCCATAAGGTCCCTTCCAACCCAAACATTCTAGAGCTCTATGACCCATAAGGTCCCTTCCAACCCAACCATTCTATTGCTCTGTGACCTATAAGGACCCTTCCAACCCAGTCATTCTATGGCTTTATCATCTATAAGGTCTCTTCGAACTCATCCATTCTAGGATTCTATTCCTTTCCATCCTGCAATCTATTTCGTTATGGCTTCCATCTTTTTTAATGCCACATAAGACAGTTACCAAGATGTGCCACTCACTGTTCACATGGAACCTTCCCATTACTCCTATGTGCTGTCATCCAGGGGGCAAAGAGCAGGCCAAACAATTGAGTGTTGCATCACTTTTTCTGTCATTCTGTCCAGTTATGCCTAATTAGCAACCTGATGGCTAATTAGCAAGCCAGTGTTATAGGCAGGGCTCAGTGAGGAGGGTGAATGGGACCCATGCAGTCGTTTCTTTCCAGAGCAGTCATGCAGATATCCTACAAAAGGTGCTCAGGGCTTAGGAGCTGCAAGGGGAAGGAATCTGTCACAGCGTTATGATGCACCCTGAGCCCATGGGCAGCCGGAAGGCCGCCTGCTTTGCTGTGCTGCAGGAAATGGGTTTTTCTAGCAGCAAAAGCCAATTTTGTTGGAAAGAGGTAATTTGCACCGGGCTGGTGCAGCGTGCATTTCTATAGCAACAGAAAGTGCAGAGGGAGAAAATTAAATCTCTTCTTGAAAAGCTTCTGTATAATTCCACTTGTCACATTAACGTGCCGTCAGAATGGTCGTGGAAGATCTTCCGGGGAGCAGAGTCTTTTGGAAGCAGTTTCCTCACTCACTGAAAGCTCTGGGACACGACATTGTAAGAAGTGAACTGCTACGACCCCTTTGCTTGTCAGCAGAGCCAAGTGCCAGGGTTGGCACTAGGGCTGGAGGAATCCCAGGTAAACATACAGAGGGGAAGGAGCAGGCCTTGAGAGCAGCCCTGCAGAGAAGGGCCTGGGGGCCCTGGTGGATGAAGAACTTAACATGAGCCAGCTGTGTGCCTTTCAGCACAGAAAGCAAACATTATCGTGGGCTCCATCAGCTGAGGGGTGGCCAGCAGGGACAGGTGCCCTCTGTACTCAGCCCTTGTGAGGCCCCATCTGCAGTGCTGTGTCCGGGTCTGGGGCCCCCAACCCAAGAAAGACAGGGAGCTGTTGGAGAGGGTCCAGAGGAGGCCACAAAGATGCTCAGAGGCTGCAGCACCTCCCTACAAAGACAGGCTGAGGGAGCTGGGCTTGTGCAGCATGGAGAAGAGAAGGGAAGGCTGCGGGGTGAGCTCAGTGCAGCCTGCCAGGACCTGAAGGAGCCTACAGACAGGAGGGGAGTCAGCTCATTTAAAGGGCAGATAATGGCAGGACGAGGGGAAATGGTTTGGAGTTGAAGGAGGGCAGATTGAGGTTGGATGTCAGGGGGAAGTTGTTTACTATGAGAGTGGGGAGGTGCTGGAACAGCTGCCCAGAGAGGCTGTGGATGCCCCGTCCATCCCTGGAGGTGTTGAAGGCCAGGTTGGATGGGGCCCTGGGCAGCCTGGGCTGGTATCAATGTGGAGGTTGGTGGCCCTGCCTGTGGTGGGGGGTTGGAGCTCCATGATCCTGGAGGTCCCTTCCAACCCAGGCCATTCTGTGAGTCTGATTCTGTGCTTTTCTGCAGTCAGTCATTGAGCCTGCAGCCTTGTATGGAGCTGCTTAGCTTGTTTGGAAGTGTAGAACAGTGGAACTGGTGGCTAATTTGAGGCTTTGTGACCTGTTTTCTTCAAGAAACAGGACTAGGAAATGGTGTGATGTCAGCATTGCTTTGTGGTCAGTTTGGGTCCTGCAATACAGGGAATACAGGTGAGCAGGTGATGGCCCGGCACAGCAGCTCATCTGCCCCATCCAAAGCCCTTTTGGCTCCTGTGGTCTATGGGGCAACCTCAGGAGCACACACCTGCCTGGTGATGGATCCGAGTGGTCTGGGAGCCCAGATGGGCAGAGCTCACAAATGGTGACACACAGAGGGCGTTAATAGGAAAGCCCTGCTGCTTCCATTGGAAGATACCTGCAGCTGGAGCTCACCCACCCGAATCAGAGCTGGAGGAGGGGAGAGCACAGGGGCAGGCAGAGCACAGAGCAGTTTGCTGTGAGGGGGGGCTGCACAGCCTGGGACTGTCAGCCCAGGAAGAGGAGCCTGGGGAAGATGTGACAGAGTTGATAGAGTCATGTGTGGGCAAGGAGAAGGTGAATCTGGAACAATGGGTATCTCTCTGTACAAAGGGATGAGGTGGCACTCGGTGGAATTATCAAGCAGGAAGATTAAAATTGAACAAAGTACTTTGTCACTCTGCAGGTGGATTTATTCGTGCTGCGTGATGTGGAGGCCAGAAATGTGAATGCAGTCAGGAAGGGAGCACAGAATGAGTGGGGAGTATCTCTGTGACCAGGAGACGCCACGGCCTGTGTGGGGTTTGGCTTTGGGTCACGGCTTTCGGAAGCAGGGAAGGAGTCCCTGGGTGGGGGGAAAGTTCCTGAGTTCTGTTCCTTGGGGTTCTTTTGCTGCTTGTTCCTTTGCTTGTATGCAACATGGTGTCACTGAGCCCCGGTTTTCTTCCCCGTGCAACTGCTGGGGAAGCTGCTCTGCAGGTTGGAGCTGCAGGGCTCCCTTCCATCCCCCACAGCTCTGCAGTTCTGCTTCTGTGGTTCTTGGTGCCCGTGTCCCTGCCTTCTGGCTTCCAATTGCCTTTGGGTGGAAGGAATCGGTCTCTGTGCATTAAGGGCTCATTTTAACACCCCAGGCTAATTAAAGAAAACAATCACGGATCGCATAGAAGGTAAATTGGTGTTCCTTCATGCTAAGAATGCAGTAAGTGAGAACACGTCGGAGCCTTTTCATTTCTTCTCCACCACCTTCAGGAAGGGAGGGATGGCTCTGAGTACTGCACAGCGACGCAGCTCGGCTGCTTCCCTTCCATGGGGCAGTTCTTTGGTCTTTGAGAACTTTGCTTTCATGTCAACTGTTGGGTGTCTCTGAGGGAAGGGTAAATGTTCTCAGTGACGCTTCGTGGTGTTTAGTGGTTTAGTGCCACGTAGAGTGCAAGGAGAGCAGAGATTTGTCATCTGGCCGTGGTGGAGAAGTTCATGGCGTGTCTCTGCAGTCAGATCTGTCTGCCTGACCTTATCAGCAAGGTGCAATTAATTTCCATCTCAAACGTGTGAAATCAGCACAGTGAATCACGAGTCAAAGGAGCTCCAGGGAGCAGCCTCACGTGGGCAGATGTGCAGCGCAAGATGGGATGGAACCAGCTTTCTTCGCAGGGCTTCATATGGTTCATATGGTGCAGTGGTTTGGGGTTTGTGATGGAAACGCTGCTTTCAGCATCAGGTGCTGCTGAGCGGTGCTGCAGGTAGGATGTCCCAGTGCACAGCATGAATGCTGCCAGAGCCCTCCCTAAAATGACACGATGCATCCCTCACACTCATTGCCATCTCCGCACCAAGCCACGCTGCTGCTGCTGATGCTGCTGCTGCTGCTGCTGCTGCTGCTGCTGCTGCTGCAGTGCCTCCCCCTCATGGTGCCCAGATGGAAATCGTTGCTGCACGCGTTGACTTGGAGACCTGAAGGAGCAGAATAGGAACCCACGGCACCTCTTTAACTTCAGCTTCCCACCGTGTCTGAGCACTGGGATCAGCGTCATCCTCCCCTTCTCTGGACAGGAATATCCGCTTCATGAGGGACAGCAGACACTGCGCTGCCCTCGGTGAGTCACTGCCAATGCTGCACAGTTGTGGGCAGGGTGAGAATCCCAAATGATCTTGGCAATGGAAACACTTGTTTGAAAAGGCTTAGATGCAGTTCAGGATGGAGAAATGCAAATTACCACGCTTGCAAAAAGAAAAGTCCTCAGCCCTGCCAGCGTGGGATGGCGAAGCGCTGGGGGTGCAGCAGCTCTGCAGGAGAGATGTGGAAGTTATGGCAGCCCTAAGCTGAGCACCAGGCAGCAACAAGAGCACGTGGTTAAATCCCAAAGGTGCTGGGACATCCTAACAAGTCCAGCAGGCATTTAGAGTAGTTCTCCTTAGCTTGGTGCTGGTAAGGTGTAAGGTGGGATGCTGTGCTGAGCGAGTGCAGGTCCGTCATTGCAGCTGCAGGGGTGGGGATGAACTGATGCCTTTCTGAGTCACACAAGGAGTCGTCAGCAACAGCCACAGCAACATTGAGCTGGCCAAAGAGGAGCACGGCACCGGCAAAGTTTGCCTATGTAGTTGTGCAAAGGTCTCCCATTGGTGAGTAAAGAGCATTTTGGGCTGAGTTCTGAGCATTCTGGTGGCCGTATTTCTGCCCTGTGTCGCTACCTGCAGAAAGCAGCAGTGGGAAGGAGGCTGCAGATTCTACACAGAACCATCTCTGTGGATTTTGGTGGGTTTTTCTTTTGTTTCGAGGCTTCTGGTTCTTCCAGAGGAAATCTAATCGGATCATTGTAAACAAAGGGAATTTGTACTAAACTGTGCCAAACGTTCTTTCCTCCAGCACTTCTTCAACTCGCAGCAGTTCAATTCAATAAGCAAAAAATTACCATAAAGTGTTTTCTATTTTGAAAAAATACGAGCAAGAAGGGGCAATTAGGTTTAATTTGACTTCCTGTGCCTACCAGCCTGCTGCCTTTTACCTGGATTTTACCATGCAAAGACTCCTGATGGACTCAACATTGGGCACTCCTGGGATGGAGCCCTTCTGCTGTGGGACGCTGCAGGTTTGGGTGGATGAGAGGCATCCTGCAGTGCCAGGGAACTGAGTTTCTTAGCAGCCCCACCTGGGAGGTTCTTTCTTTGTCACCCCGAGGGTGGTGACGCACTGGCACAGGTTGCCCAAGGAGGCTGTGGGTGCCCCATCCCTGCAGGCATTCAAGGCCAGGCTGGATGTGGCTCTGGGCAGCCTGGGCTGCTGGTTGGTGACCCTGCACACAGCAGGGGGTTGGATGGGATCAGCATTGGGGTCCTTTGCAGCCCAGGCCATTCGATGGTTCTGTGATTCTATGATTCTGTGATTCCCCACATTCTTTAAATGCGGCAACTGTTTGACCGGGGTGTTCGCGTGTCCTTGTGTGGCCTCCCACCTGCTGGCACTTACCCTGCTCTGAAGAGATTTGGGTTCACCTTTCCCTGGAGCAGCACCCAGAAAGGAGGGGAGCAGAGGTGATTGTGAGCATCGCGGATTTAGGAGTCCCAGTTTCCAGGCAGCCTGTTCCGCTCCCAACCTGATTTGGGAATGGCGGTGTCATCTCTGAGCTGTCGGCAAAGAGCCCCAAGGAGGAGCTCACCACTTTCTTGGCTTGGCGTTCCATTTCATCGCCCATTCTGCTGCAAATTCAGCCTTATTTCAAAGGCTTTTGAGTCACATCTTGAAATCTAATCTTTTTGCCCCACTTTCTTTGAAAAGTCTGGAATACCAGAAGCATTTTTCTCTCATTACATTCAGGACGGTGGTCTGCAAGCCTCCCGACCTTGTCTTTGATAGGAGTAAATCGTGCTGAATTTCACACCCTAAGGCTTCTTTTGCAGCTTCTCTGCTTACTTCTTGCATTGCCTTGCGACCTCAGATGTTTCCACGCTGGCCTTGAAGACACTGATTGTGCCTCACCGCTGCTTTTGTTGAGTCCAGGGTGAGCTTCCTTCACCCGGCTGTGATGATGGTTATTTATCATTGTGGCACCTTTTTCCAGGTGCTGCTCACCAATACCTCTCCTATCCTGAAAACAGAGCCTGTGGGCTTGACGCTTTGGATTGACCTGTGTTAAAGCTCTTTCTTGTCCTGATGTGAGCCTGTTGTGATGCCACAACGCAGATCATTCTGACCATCAGTTCTCTGGACCCTTTGGATCCTCTCCTTGTGTTTTTCTGTCGGTGTTTTACATTATTAGACACAAACTGGGTAAGGCTTGCTGCAGGTCTGCCCAGTCTCTACAGTCATTGGGATGCCTCCTAACATCTGTGGTCAGCCCTGGTCCTCAGCCCTGGCTTCTCTTCCACCTTCCAGATGAAGCATTATGTCGATGTACTGAGGGTTGGTGCTGGTAGCTTTTAGTTCTTGTGTCATCCCTGGCGCTCCTTCAGGCCTCTGGAACTTCCCAAGTTTCCAGAATGTCTTAAAAACTGGCCTTTGTTTCTGAGGTGGCTCCTTGGCTGATTTCTTTAATGCCCTTCAGTGGAAAGCATTTCTGGCTCTGGATGCAGATGCGTTACTGCAGCAGGCGCTGCCTCGTGCTCTCCACGGAGCTGACATTTTCCACACGTATCATCCAAGTAGATGGTGGCAGCGGCCAACTTGGTTCCATGTTCATCACCAAATTACCTGCTGGACATTCTGCCCTTTCTGCATTGTAGTTCACATTTCATCACCCACCTCGGTGCTGGGCTTGGGCCACATCCAACTCATAGGCTGTCTCTTTCTGCCATAAGGGTGCTGTAGGATCCATGTGGGGGACGTGCTGAAGTAGTAGTTGGCACCTGCTGCAAACTGCAGGTGAAGAGGGTCCACAGCCCCACAGAATGGTTGGAAAGGAGCTCTGAGACCCCCAGTCCAACCCCAGCTCATCCCACTGCCCACGTCCCCCAGTGCCCCATCCCTGTGCTCACCCAACACCCCCAGGGATGGGGACTCCCCCCTGCCCTGGGCAGCTGTGCAGTGCTGACCGCTCTTTGGAGCACAGCTTGGTCCCCATCTCCACCCTGACCCTCCCAGCACCGTCAGCCCATCCCCTCCCGTCCCATCCCATTCCCTGCGGATGGAGACCAACCCCTCCTTCAACCATCTGATACTGGAACTATTCCATTAAGGAGCTCATGGCTTGTGCTGAGGTTTCAGAGAAGGTTAAATCAAATCGTGCTGTATCAGTTGGGAACATGCACTGTGTGACGGGAACGTGGTGGAGGTCCCCATTGAGACACCTATGAGCGGATGGGTGCCCACACAGTGTCTGCATGGTGGGATCCTCGGCCTGCCCTTCGCTGGACATTGTCCTTGATGGGAGCGCTCTGATGGATGTCACCTCCCATGAGGTTGGGGCCAGGCGTGGAGCTCAGCCCTCACCCCAAGGTCTGCCCCACTCCTGGGCCTGCTGCCCCACTGCTCAGGGCATGTGTTGGGTCCCAGCAGCACAGCACTGGGTCCTCACTGTGTGCCTTGAGCTGCATCCAACTCGTACAGCATTCAGTGTGCTGACATCAGCTGCGGGGATTTGGATGTAGCTTCTTGGCCCGTCATCTGGAGGAGATGCTGAGGAAGAGAAGATTCATTCCAGAGGAATTACGAGTGCTGGTTCTGGCACTTCACATCGAGGCCAAACGGGGCTTCGGGAGGGCAAGGGAAATTCAATCACCAAATGGGGAGCTGGATGCCTCGCTCTCAGCTGCTATTTAATAACAGCTCCCACCAGTGCTCTGGAAGAGCTGTTTTTGCCTTCATGAAATTAAATATCGTGCTTTCCCTCGTGGACCTCATAGATCTTGTGGCAAGGAGAGACGCAGCCCGAGGCCCTGCAGGCAGCTGGCTGAGCTGCTGCTGCATGAGAGGTTGACGCTGCTGGGTGGTGGAATCCCTCTTACAGGGGAAGGCAGAAGAAGCAAAAATGTGCAGCACCCTGCAGGGCTGAGCAGCCCAGAGAAGAATGTCCTGGTGCTCTGCCTGTTGGTTCAGCTCTAAGGACCTGAGCAGGACACACCACCAGGCGCGTGTTGGGGGCATTGCTCAGAGCTGCTGGGGGCAGCATCACACACCGCGGTCTGTCCTGCAAAGGGCAGAGCCCAGCGCTGTGGGAAGGCGCAGCAATGCTGCAGGATGCACCAAGGGAGCAGCAGGAGCCTCTTCCTGCAGGGCTGGTGCAACAACCACGTGGTTTGAGCAAGCAGGATCAACACTTGGAGCTGGCTGTCCATCTCCAGAACTGCGCTGGTCGTGTTTCCATCTGGAAATAATTAGTCAAGTCTATCTCAATGCTAATTATCCCCTCGTATAATGATCAGGTTCGGATTTGTAACTGATGCTACAGAGGAATAAAAGCCTTTTTCCACACTTATCCTAGTAGATGGTGACAGTGGCCAACTTGGTTCCATGTTCATCACCAAATTACCTGCTGGACATTCTGCCCCTCCTGCATTGTAATTCACATTTCATCACCCACCTTGGGGCTGGGTTTGGGCCACATCCAACTCATAGGCTGTCTCTTTCTGCCATAAGGATGCTGTAGGATCCGTGTGGGTGACGTGCTGAAGTAGTAGTTGGCACCTGCTACAAACTGCAGGTGAAGAGGGTCCACAGCCCCACAGAATGGTTGGAAAGGAGCTCTGAGACCCCCAGTCCAACCCCAGCTCATCTCACCATCGCAGCTCCAGACTGTGTTTGTAAGGCACAGAGACACTCAGTCCCGATGCTGCAGGGCTGGCTGTGCTCACCTGCAGGGCTGGATGTGCTGGATGTGCTCACCTGCAGGGCTGGATGTGCTCACCTGCAGGGCAGGTTGTGCTCACCTGCAGGGCTGGATGTGCTGGTTGTGCTCACCTGCAGGGCGGGTTGTGCTCACCTGCAGGGCTGGATGTGCTGGTTGTGCTCACCTGCAGGGCTGGCTGTGCTCACCTGCAGGGCTGGATGTGCTGGCTGTGCTCACCTGCAGGGCTGGATGTGCTCACCTGCAGGGCTGGATGTGCTCACCTGCAGGGCTGGTTGTGCTCACCTGCAGAGCTGGATGTGCTCACCTGCAGGGCTGGCTGTGCTCACCTACAGGGCGGGTTGTGCTCACCTGCAGGGCTGGTTGTGCTGGATGTGCTCACCTGCAGGGCTGGCTGTGCTCACCTGCAGGGCTGGTTGTGCTCACCTGCAGGGCTGGATGTGCTGGATGTGCTCACCTGCAGGGCAGGAGCAGCCCCCCAGGGCTCCCTGGAGCAGACATGGATCTTGGTGTGGTCTCTGGGAGGTTGTGTGGAGCTGCATGGCTGAGTTGCACCTATTTGCCTGTGCAAATACCAGCAGCAATGCACACAGCGGGAAGGACGTAGCAGCAAATCACAGTGGGTTTTGTAATTACCTTCTGTGGGTGTAAATTACTGCTCAGGCCGCAGGGCAGGGGGGGAGCAAGCCATAAATCAGCCCCCATCCCTCAGCAGGCCGAGCAGTGCTGAGCCCAGGCAGCCAGGGAGCTGCTCTGCATGTTGGGAGGGTGATCTTCTCTTATTGCTCGTTTTGCTAGGAATGCTAATTAACTTCCAGGTCTGTGATTACACGGATCACTTCCCTTCTAAAAACAGACCCAAATCACCATAGTTTTCTATTTGCTTTCTTTAAGCCTGCTGCTCTTTTTCCTTCCCGTCCGTTCAGGGGGAGCTGTCAGGGCTGCTGTACATTTGATGTGCCCCCATTGGCTCCCACGGTGCAAGTATTAATTATCGGAGTGTTTCCTATCCTGGGGATTTTCTTGATGTGCTGATCTTAATGGGTTACCTTTGCAGTTATGTAGTCACTGCCTTGTTTGAATCGATGTGGGTGAATCCACAGCATAGGAGCTCAAGATGCCGGAATCATTGCAGCTATGGAAAGAATCTCAGAGTCACAGAATGGCCCGGGTTGGAAGGGAGCTCCAGGATCACGGAGCTCCAACCCCCCACCACAGGCAGGGCCACCAACCTCCACATTGATACCAGCCCAGGCTGCCCAGGGCCCCATCCAACCTGGCCTTCAACACCTCCAGGGATGGACGGGGCATCCACAGCCTCTCTGGGCAGCTGTTCCAGCACCTCACCACTCTCACAGTAAAGAACTTCCCCCTGACATCCAACCTCAATCTGCCCTCCTTCAACTCCAAACCATTTCCCCTTGTCCTGCCATTATCTGCTCTTTAAATGAGCTGACTCCCCTCCTGTCTGTAGGCTCCTTCAGGTCCTGGCAGGCTGCACTGAGGTCACCCCGCAGCCTTCTCTTCTCCATGCTGAACAAGCCCAGCTCCCTCATCCTGTCTTTGTAGGGAGGTGCTGCAGCCTCTGAGCATCTTTGTGGCCTCCTCTGGACCCTCTCCAGCAGCTCCCTGTCTTTCTTGGGTTGGGGGCCCACATCTGGACACAGCACTGCAGATGGGGCCTCACAAGGGCTGAGTACAGAGGGCACCTGTCCCTACTGGCCACCCCTCTGCTGACGGAGCCCAGGATCCCATTTGCTTTCTGAGCTGTAAGAGCACACTGCTGCCTCATGGTCAGTTCTACACCCACCAGGACCCCCAGGTCCTTCTCTGCAGGGCTGCTCTCAAGGGCTGCTCCTCTCCATCTATGTATGTACCTGGGATTCCTCCAGCCCAAGTGCCAGACTTCGCTCTTGTCTGTGTTGAACCTCATTAGATTCCCAGGCCCACCTTTCAAGTCAAAGCTGATCTCTTTGATCTCTTTTCTCACTTTTCTTTCCCCTGGTGCCTCTGGCCCGTGGCTGCTCTGGGACTGTGAGGAGTGGGAAAGGAAGCAAGGCGAGCTCAGGGCCAGCCGTGCTGACACAACAGATACCTGCAGAGCTGCTGAGCTCTGTTCCGCTGCCTGGGATCACCCTGCGTTCCTCGCTTTGCATGGTCAGAGATGCAAACTTTCAGATCCCGACGTGTTCTTCTGCTTCCTTGAGCAGCAGCTGTGCCTGGCTGCGGTTCTTCCCCATTTCGTTTTGCAGCAGATCATTACTTTCTCCCAGACAATCCTTATCACGACGTTACATGCTTGTGTCATGGTCATATTGGCCTTTTCATCTCTCGAAGGCTGCTTGTAAGCTTAACGCTGTGACAAACAGCCTGCTTAGCAGCCAGCAAAGCCGGGTAAGCACATTATGTATGCGCCGCATTGATTTCCTATTCAAGCCATCAGCTGTGAATGAGGCTCTGCACAACATCAGTGAGAGCTGTGAGAGCTGCTGTGCTGGCTGCTGAGAATCACAGAACCATAGAATGGCCTGGGCTGCAAAGGACCCCAATGCTCATCCCATCCAACCCCCTGCTGTGTGCAGGGTCACCAACCAGCAGCCCAGGCTGCCCAGAGCCACATCCAGCCTGGCCTTGAATGCCTGCAGGGATGGGGCACCCACAGCCTCCTTGGGCAACCTGTTCCAGTGCGTCACCACCCTTGGGGGAAAAACTTCCTCCGAAGATCCAACCTGAACCTCCCCTGTCTCAGTTTCAAACCATTCCCCCTTGTCCCGTCACTGCCCACCCTCACAACCAACCATTCCCCCCTCCCTTCAAGTACTAGATGCGCTCAATGATGTCTCAGTGACTGCAGTGCTCATTTCCAACCTTCATCCTCTGGGGTCTGAGAGCTTTTTCATGGGTCGAAGCACAGCTGGGGCTCTGCACAACCAGCACACGCTGCTGTCAGCACAGATTTAGGAGTAATGTGTGCGTTTGTGGAACAGCTTCCAGGAGGAGAGCCTTGCGCTGTGCCTGCCGTCCCTTTGGTGTGTGTGATGGTAAGGGGGGGTGGGGAGGAAGGAGGAGCTGATGGATTATTCCCTACAACTCAGCAGTGCACGGAGGGGTGGCTCACACCAGGCAGGGACAGTGATTCAGATCCGAATAGTTCTGCACATTAGGGAAAGTGCTTCCCACTGCAGGGCTCAGAGCAAAGGAGCACCCACATGGGGTGTCAGAGCAAAGGAGCACCCACATGGGGTGTCAGAGCAAAGGAGCACCCAGATGGGGTGTCAGAGCAAAGGAGCTCCCACATGGGGTGTCAGAGCAAAGGAGCTCCCACATGGGGTGTCAGCAGCATCGGGGTCGTGCAAACAGAGCCCAGGTAGCACTGCAGGCTGTGTCTGTCATCACAGAGCAGCCATGCACACGTCAGGCAGCAGCGGTTGCTCTGCATGCGACGCCATCCTGGTTAAAAAGCAGAGCACGTGAAGTGAACGGTACGGGAGGGGCAGCCACGAGGTTTTGTATCTGCTCGTGTTTTAAGCAGAGGCAACACAATGTAACGAGAGCACCCGAGTGCGTGAGCTTGCAGGTACGCTTAATTACAGTTAGAAGTCAATGCTAATTATTGCAAAGGACGTATGTCAGACCCATGGGAAGCAGCGGCAGCATTAGAATGAGGGTGGTGCAGGTTGCTGGGTGCCGCGAGCGCTGCATGGGAATGGGAATCCAGGAGGGAGCAGTGGTAGGGGCTGCAGTGCAGAGCTCACACCGATGGATATTCCACGCGCTCCTTTATGGCCACAGGGCTGCAGGGTGGATCTGGAAGGGATCTCATTCAGTATTGCTGTGCTGAGTCCCACATAAAGGTGGGAGATGCTCCTCATGTGGCGCTGCCCCTTCCCATGAGCGTGGAGCAGGGAGGATGGAGGCAGGACCCACAGGGAGCATCAATGGGACCGCAGCCCATTCATGATTCATGAGAGCACTTCAGCCCGGCAGCCATCATTCATGGCTCTGCTCATCCTGCGGGCGATAAGTCATTGATTCAGAAAGCAGAAGCTCTTAATTAAGCTGGCAATGGGTGTCTCAGTCAGTAGTGACTACGCGGCTCGTGCTGAGCGCGGAGCAGCTGCGGTGGCAGCGGGTCTGGGAGCGCTGAGCGTGAATCCTGGAATCCTCTGGGTTGGAAAAAACCTTCAAGATCATTGAGGTGAACCATCAGCCCCATCCGCCGTGCTCACGGCTCAGCCACGTCCCTTAGCACCACATCATACACCTACAGGGATGCAGACCCACCACCCCCTGCACAGCCTGCAGCCCCAGCAGTGCCATGCAGAGGGATGGGCACCTCCTGCTTTGCTGCCCGCATTGCTGCTGCTGCTGCTCCCAGCCAGGACCTCCTTTGTCACCCAGGCCAATGCTGGCTCATGCTCAGCCTCCAGCCAACACCCCCAGGTCCTTCTCCTCCCACACCTTCAGCCGCTGCCCCACTCCTGCTGTGCTGTGTGGTTTATGACCCAAGTGCGGCGCCTGTCACTTGGTCTTGTTGGGTGACGTGGGGTTGGCTCTGACCCATTGATCCGTCCTACCCAGATCCCTCTGCAGACCTTCCCCCCCTCAGGCACATCAGCACTTCAGCCCAAGTTGGAACCAGCTGCAAACTTGGTGCTCTCCATTCCCTCATTGGGATCACTGCCGGCCTGCATGGACAGAAAGGACCAATGTTAATGTTAAGGACTGAATGTTAACTTAGAGCTGTTTGTCTGGCAAAACCAACTCATGCTTTGGACAGATCACTGAGAACCCTTCTGAATGGACGGCTGCTATGACAGGATCCTCATCCCGAACCTGTTCTGCTTCATCCCGTGCCCATCCTGGCAAGGCCGCTGCTCTGCACTGTCTTCATTTGGGGTGGCTGCAGTTGTTCCTCTGGAGTCGCCGCTTGTAGGCAGGTATTTCAGCCCGAGTGGGAGCTCAGACAGCGTTAGGTGTGTGCAGAGCAGGAGCTGCTCCCCTTTGTGGCATTGGTTGCTCTGCCCGGGACGTGAGCTGCTCCTCCCTGTGGGCAGGGGGCTTTCAGGGGGGGTCAGGAAGGTCAGCGGGGTCAGGGTTCGGGGCTCTGCCTTTGGGATTTGTGAGGATAAGGTCAGATGGTGATGTTATGTCAACCACAGTGAGGAGCTGAACGTAACTCGGCAGTAGACGGGTGTGAATTGCAGAAGCAGCGCCCCATTCTTGGGCTGTGTGACCACCAGTAACACTGAAATCTCTGCAGCCTGAGCTGCACGTTGGGCAAGGATGAGGATCCTGTCATAGCAGCTGTGCCCACGTGGGCTCAGGGGGTGTTTGAATGGTGCTGGCCCGGTTTGCTTTGCTCGGTGAGGGTCGGCACTGATTGCTTCTGGGGACTGAGCTTTGTGCTGGGGCTGCTCGTACCCTGGTAGGTTCAGTTTATCCCCATTGCCTGCAAATCCCACAGAATCCCCTGTGAGGGCTGTGAGGGACCCCGGTCCATACACACAGCTTCAGCGAGCTGAGGGGTCGGGCAGATTTTGTCTTTAGCCCACCCGAGTTGGGATCCATCCCAGCAGCTTTTGCCTTTAGCCCACCCGAGTTGGGATCCATCCCGGCTCCTCGCTTGGGTGCTGTTCCATTGTCAGAACCTCCATTTCCTGCTGCTCACTTTGCCTGCAGTGTTTGCACTGTGCCCTCAAACCCTCCCATCTGTCTCTTTGCTGAGATGGGATCAATCCAAGCGCAGAGTTTAGATTTCCTGGGACCTGGTTTTATTATTTATAGAGACGTGCATTGTTCTTTCCTGAATCCACGCTGGGTGAGACACAGACGTAACCTTCTTTAATCTCCTTCTGTTCAGAGGGAGATTCCAGGCCTCCCAGTTCCTTCTCATTGCAGCCCATGGCAGCGGTGCCCCTCACTCTGACACCCCCTGCTCACCCCAGCTTTCCCCTCACACGGAGCAGATCATGGAGCTGCCGTCCATCCCAATGGCAGCTGGGAGCAGCCGGAGCTGTTTCAGTGCAGCAGCATCCCCACGGTGACATCTGTAGCTCAGCCGCGTGCATCGCAGCCTGCTCTGCCTCCTCTCCCAGCTGCTTTCCTGCAGCGCTCTGCAGGGTGGGCTGCACTCAGTTCCCCCTTTACATCAAGGCTGGAGGGGCTGATGGAGGGTGCAGCCATGGGAGGAGCTGAATGCGCTCATCTGCTGCGCTGCCCTTAATGGCAACTGAGGGTACAAACCCAGCACCAGCAGCTTCCTCCTGCCAGCAGAAATAGCGGCCGATGCTGCAGAGCCTCCTCTCTCTGTAGCGCTGTGATATCCCCTTTTCCTCCTCTTGACCCCTTTCGGCTGACGCTGCTGCCCAGAGCTGTGGGTGCCCCATCCCTGGAGGTGCCCCAGGCTGTGGGTGGGCGCTGGGGGGCTCACAGATAATGCAGGGGTGGGGTCACATGTGTTGGTTTGGGGGCTGTGAATGGAGCCTGAAATGCTTTCAGCCATTGCTGGATGGGATCTGATCCCAAACGTCACATCCTGAACGTGATCTCAGGCATCAGAGCATGAATGGGATCCCAAATATTGCATCCTGAATGCAATCCTAAACGGCACATCCTGACTGTGATCCCGAATGGCACATCCTGAATGGGATCCCAAATATTGCATCCTGACTGTGATCCCAAATATTGCATCCTGAATGCAATCCTAAACGGCACATCCTGACTGTGATCCCAAATATTGCATCCTGAATGGGATCCCAAATATTGCATCCTGAATGGGATCCCAAATATTGCATCCTGACTGTGATCCCAAATATTGCATCCTGAATGGGATCCCAAATATTGCATCCTGAATGCAATCCTAAACGGCACCATCACTGACTTGGATCCCAAAATATTGCATCCCGGAATGGGATGGTCCCAAATATTGCATCCTGAATGGGATCCCAAATATTGCATCCTGAATGCAATCCTAAACGGCACATCCTGACTGTGATCCCAAATGGCACATCTTGCCTGTGACCCCAAGTGTTGCATCCTGAATGGGATCCCAAAAGGCACATCCTGAATGGGATCCCAAAAGGCACATCCTGAATGGGATCCCAAGTGTTGCATCCTGAATGGGATCCCACATAGCGCATCCTTCCTTGGGTCTGGGGGAGCTTTGGGAGGTTCAGTGCACGTGTGTGGCTGGAAGGTGGTTTCTTTTGGGGGCAGAGTTGCTTCTCGTGTGCCGGTTTTTGACGTCGTTCATAATCAGTGCCCTGATGAGCTGCCTCCTGCCTGAATTAACCTGAAAGCGCCGCTGATGATAATCAGGGCCTTGGGATGGGAGGAGGAGGCAGATGCTGCACGGCTCCAGGGCAACCAAGGAGGACATCTGGGAGGTTCAGCGAGGCCAATGTTTCGCACTGCAGTGACCTCAGAGGGGCTTGCAGATGCAGTGGGGTAAGGGCGTCTTTGTGGGGGCCTCTTCTCTTCTCCTTACACAGCGATGGGATGAGGAAATGGCCCCAGGTTGTGCCTGGGGAGGCTCAGGTTGACATAGGAAGCTGCCAGGAGCAGCTGAGTCCCACCCCAACATGAGGATGTGGCACATGGGACATGGGGGGTGGGTCCAGCAAGAGCTGGGTGATCCTGATGACCTCTGGGTCTTTGACCAACCTGCACCATTCCATGATACTGAGGCGCCA
>NC_029516.1:396117-408457 GCF_001577835.2 Coturnix japonica
TCCTCCTCCTCCTCCTCCTCCTCCTCCTCCTCCTGCCGTAGGACGTTGCTCCCATCCCCGCTGTGTGTCCGTGGGAGCAGTGCAGCTGTGTGCAGCCCCGCAGCCAGCGGTGCCGTTCACCTGACAAAGTGTGGGAGGTCGTTTCAGCGCGGGGTGAATCAGCCCCGTTGACTTCACCCAGCAGCTCCATTGAGTCTGAAGGCAGCCCGGCACCCGTAGGTGCTGCTTTCTGCAGCCCACGTCCCGCTGCGTGGCTCCCACCTTGCGCTGCAGGGAGGGGAAGAAGGTTTTTGGCCGGGGTTTGGCTGCCGTTCTGCTCATCCCTCTTCTATCTGCCCAATGTGATGCTGCTGCTCAGAGCCCTGGGGCTGCCTGTGCCGTCCTGCCAGCCCTGCTCCATCCCTGCTGTCCCCACTCTCTGCCTTCCTCCTCCTGGATGTCTCAGGCCGTTTCTCCAGCACCAAACAGGCCCAAATGCAGCGTGTGGATGTGGCCATGGGGATGTGGTTGTAGTAGACACGGTGGGGTTGACTTGGGGTTGGATTTGGGACCTGGGGGGTCTTTTTCACCTGAGCTGTTCTGTGCCTGTGTGTGTGCATTGAGCCTCACTGACCCCAGGGCAGACCCCCTTCAGTCCCACTCTTCACATCCACCCGGTGGTGCCAGGCCGGCTCCTCACCCAACTTGCAGTCGTTGTGCTCCCCTTGCTTTTTGTGAGAGCTTCAGCAACCCTCCAAGCTGCCGCTTATTTTGCTTCAGCTGGAATTTATCTTCCCGTTTATTTGGACAAGAAGGAGTCCCTGATGTTACTTGTTGGGCACCATCTCCATTCTCTGGTCGCACTAATGCTGCTCCTGCTGCTGTGTCTGCCCCCGGAGCTCCAGCAATGCAGTCGGTGCCACCCCAGCTGTCTCCCCTACAATTAATTAGCAATAATGAGCAGCTTTGACTCCCCTTTGTGTATGAGGTCCATCTCCAGCAGTGCTTGGTGTGGCTCTGCTTGAAGCGCTGCAGGTTTTCCTGCAGCCCATCTGAACCTGAGCGCCTGCAGGTTCGTCATCTGGGTGGAACAACCACGGAGGTTGATGGGATTGAGCCGTGGGGTTTTATCATGGATTTCTATGGTTCTCATGGGCAGAATAATCCCAGCTGGATGAGGTGGGAACTGAACCCGCTGCTCGGTGAACTGAAAACACCCATTTTGTTCAGAGATGTTTGTTCCAGGCTCGGAGGGTTGGTGCAGGGTGAGGATCTACCACAGAGCTTCATGGGTGCTGTGGAAAAGCAGGGATACTGCCCTGCATGTGGGGTGTGCTGGGGCTGTTCAGTGATGGCTCAAGGAGATGAGGATGTGGGACCATCCCTGCAGGGGCCCGAGGCCAAGGATGGGGCCCTGGGACCTGATCTGGTGGGAGGCACCCAGCCCATGACAGGGGTGGAGCTGGGGGGCTCTGGGTCCCTTTCAGCCCAACCATTCTGGGATTCCATGGTTCTGTGATCTTTAAGGACCCTCCCAACCCATCCATTCCGTGGTTCTGTGATCTTTAAGGACCCTCCCAACCCATCCATTCTATGGCTCTGTGACCTATAAGGACCCTTCCAACCCAATTATTCTGTGGCTCTGTGACCTATAAGGACCCTTCCAACCCAATTATTCTGTGGCTCTGTGACCTATAAGGACCCTCCCAACCCATCCATTTTGTAGTTCTGTGATCTTTAAGGACCCTCCCAACCCAGCCATTCTATGGTTCTATGATCTTTAAGGACCCTCCCAACCCATCCATTCTATGGTTCTGTGATCTTTAAGGACCCTCCCAACCCATCCATTCTGGTGGTTCTTTGACTTTAGGACCTTCCCAACCATCCTCTCCATGGTTCTGTGATCTTTAAGGACCCTCCCAACCAATCCATTCTGTTGGTTTCTGTAGACTTTAAGGACCTTCCGCAATCCTCCCAACCCAGCCATTCTTATGGTTCTAATCTTTAAAGACCTCCAACCATCCGATCTCTGTGGTTCTGTGACTTTAGGACCCTCCCAACCCATCATTCTGTGGTTCTGTGATCATTTAAGGACCCTCCCAACTCCATTCTGTGGTTCTTGATCTTTTAAGGACCCTCCACCTCCTATTCTTATGTTTCTGTGATCTTTAAGGACCCTGCACGGTTCCTGCTTGTGGAAGGGCAGGACGTGTTGTAAACATGATGGGGGGTGGGGGCTGTGTGACAGCCCATTGCCCCAGAGCTGATTGTGTGACTCTATGGGTCCTCCTCACCCGGTGTGTTGTTGCTTGACATTGTGTGGCCAGTTTTTCTAGATGGCCTTTGTGTTTTTTAATGCAGAACGCCTAAAAAGCCCGGAATTATTGTGCAGAGTGAAATGCCTTGTGTGCACATCAGAGGTGGCCCATGTCCGCAGGTCGGGGCTGGTGCCTGCTGAGTGAATTGGGGCTGACACACGCGTGTGTGGGTCGGGGTTTGCACATGTGTGTGCGCAGCTCAGTAGCGTGACCCACGGGCTGTGGGTCAGGGCTGCCCCTGCGGGCTGCTGTGGGGGGGGCTGCAGGCTGTGTTGGGGAGGGGGCTTGCAGGGCTGCACTTCCCCCCATTGCCCCCCCCCAACTATGGGTGCTTCGGGATGGGGATGACCCCTCCCCCCCCCCCATCCCCGGGTTTTTCCTTTAGGTTCACAAAGAGCTTTCCCTTTGTGAAAATGGGACAATGCATCGCCCCCCCCCCCTCCCCGTTCCCAATGACAGACGGTTCCTTAGCAACGCCGGGGGGGGCTCGAAGGGAAGATGGGAGCACCGGGATGAGGATATAAACTCCGCCGCTCCCCCTCCCGGAGCTCACCGAGGAGCCCCCTCCCTTTGTCTCACATCCCGGCTCTCCGCACGGAGCATCGCCCTCCATCCCTCCCCCCTCCCACCTCCCCTCGCACCTCGCTCCCCATCTCCCGGCCGAGGGCACCGGGCAGCCCGTTGTGGGGGTGGGGGGGGATCGCAGCCCCCCGCATGCGCCCGCAGGTGACCGCGGGGAGCCCGGAGCCCCCCGCCCGCCGCCAACGTTGTGCTCCGACTGCGGGAGAGGGAGGGAGGGAGCGGCCGCTGCCCCGCTCCGCTGCGATGAGACGCTCCGTGGGCAGAGCAGGGCTCCCCGCAGCCGGCACGAAGCCCCCCGCCGGCCGGCAGCATGGTGCTGAGATCTAACCCCAGCGTCATTCTCTTGTGCTCTTTCCTGCCCAGCGACTACATCATCGAGGAGAAGACGGCGGTGCTGCAGAAGAGGGAGCATGAGGGATTCGGGTTTGTGTTGCGCGGGGCCAAAGGTGAGGAGGGGGCTGCGGGGTGCGGGGTGTGGGATGAGGGATGAGGGATGCGGGATGAGGGATGAGGGATGAGGGATGAGGGGTCGGGGGCGGCCGTGGGGCAGCGCTGCGGGGCTGTGGGTGCCCCTGCGATCGGAGCCGTGCGTTGCACGAGGGCTGAGCACAGAGGGGGAGTCTGCCGTGCCCACCGTGCCCATCGTGCCCATCGCGCCCATCGTGCCCATCGCACCCATCGCACCCATCGCGCCCATTGTGCCCATCATGCCCATTGTGCCCATCGTGTCCATCGTGCCCATCTTGCCCATCGTGCCCATTGTGCCCATCGTGCCCATCGCGCCCATCGTGCCCATCGTGCCCATCGCGCCCATTGTGTCCATCGTGCCCATTGTGCCCATCGCGCCCATCGTGCCCATCGTGCCGTTGCGGTCGTGGCTTTTTTACGCGTGAAGTTTCCGTGGCTGCGAGCGGTGGGGATCCCTCGGGGGGGGGGATGGAGGAGATGGAGGGGGTGGGGGGTGGGGGGTGCTCAGCCCCAGCGCTGCTCGGGGGGGGTGGGGGTGCTGCCCCTGCAGTGGCGGCTCCCAAAGCACGGAGCGTTTTGGCTCCAATGGAAGGAATCCCTCCGGGTCTGACGGGAACGTGAGCAGTTGGATGCGCTCAGCCCTGCAGCGAGGGGCGGCTCCCTCCGGGTGAAGGATCGGGGGAGCCCGGGGGGCTGCGAGGGCCGGCACCGCCGGGTGGGACCTGCCCCGTCCGTGTGGGGCAACGGGGGGGGACGGCATCCCCTGCGGCTGAGAGCTGCGGGGGGTGACGCTGCCGGGGCTCCGGAGCTGCCTTTGTGCTGCCCGAGCACCAGCGGTGCCGGTGGGTGTGCGGGGGTCTGGGTGTGCGGGGCTCCTCCACAACGCAGCCCCCGTCCCTGTGTGTGCCCTATGTGTGTGTGTGTCCTACGTGTGTGTGCCCATACATGAGTGTGCCATACATGTGTGTGTGCCCTACATATGTGTGCCAGACGTGTCCGTGTGCTGCTCGCTCCACTCCATGCAACACGGAGTGAAACTTCAGTGCTCAAAATGGCATCCATTTCCCTGCCGGCTCCGACTGGCAGCAGTGAGGTTAGGGCAGACATGGGGCACATTTCCTCCTGTTTCTGCCTGGTTTATTCTCACTGGCTCTGTGTCTTAATTCTGTGCCCGGAACAGAGGGAAGGTGGGCAGCGGGATGGGCAGAGCTGGAGAGTTCACAGTGGGACTGAGTGGGGTCACCCCACATCCCCCAACCCTTTGGGTTTATGACACAATGATCCTCCGTCCCAGCCCCGTGTGCTGCTCACCCTTCATTGGGGTAACGGAGCTGCGGTGTCTCTCGATGATGGGAGAAGGGAGGGAGCGAAGGCAGCGGAGCCCCTGCAGGGGAAGGAGCAGTGAAGTGAGGCACAGCCGGGCGATCCCTGGAGGAGCCGCACTCAGTGCTGCAGAGGGTGGGGAGAGCCCTGCACAGCACGGGAGGCTGGGATTGCCCATAGGTGTGTTGAAGCCCAGGTTTGGGGAGCCACCCCCTCCCCTCCCATCCCATCCTGCCCCATCCCCTCCCATCCCATCCTCTCCTATCTCATCCCATCCCATCCCATCCAATCCCATCCCATCCTGTTCCATCTCTTCTCATTCCATCCTGTTCCATCCCATTCTGCCCCATCCCCTCCCATCCCATCCCATCCTCTCCTATCTTATCCCATCCCATCCAATCCCATCCCCTCCCATCCTGTTCCATCTCTTCTCATTCCATCCTGTTCCATTCTGTCCCATTTCATCCTATTTCATCCCATCCCATCCCATCCCATCCCATCCCATCCCATCCTCTCTTATCTCATCTCATCCCATCCCATCCAATCCCATCCCATCTCATCCTGTTCCATCTCTTCTCATTCCATCCTGTTTCATCCAATCCGTCCTATCCAATCCCATCCCACCCTGTCCCATCCTGTCCCATCTCTTCCCATCCCATCTTATCCAATCCCATCCCGTCTTAACCCATCCCTTCCCATCCTATCCCATACCTTCTTGTCCCATCTCTTCCCATCCCCTCTTATGCAATCCCATTCAATCTCATCCAATTCCATCCCATCCTATCTGATCCCATCCTGTCCCATCCCATCTCATCCCATCCTGTCCCATCCATTCCCATCCCATCTCTTCCAATCCTGTCTCATGCAATCTGATCCCATCCCATCCTGTCCCATCCCATCTCATCCCATCCAATCCTATCTCATCTTAAACCATCTGTTCCCATCCTATCCATTCCCATCCCATCTTTTCCAATCCCTTCTTATGCAGTCTCATCCCATCCCATCTTATCCGATCCCATCCTGTCCCATCCATTCCCACCCTATCTCTTCCAATCCCATCTTATCCCATCCCATCTCCATCTGCGTCTGGCACCCAGATGAGGTCAGTCCATCCCTCAGTGTGGGACGCAGCAGGACACAGTCAGCACCGTCCCAGCCCCACAGCTGATGGCATCCAGCATTTCACAGCCGCCCCCATCACAAACTCCTGCTTCTTGTTGGCCTGTGCTGAAAGGTCCCAGTTTGGTGTCCAGCATCAGCTGTGTGTTCTCATCCCTCTGCGTGCAGATCTGATGCTGAGACAAAGCTCAGGGTGAGCTCAGGGCTCCCACCACCCAACGCTGCACTGCTCCACCCGCAGCCACTTGTGAGGCAAGTTTGGTTTCCTTTCCTGCCCTGTGGGCCCAGCAGCAGAACCTCAGTGCTCAGCTCAGTGCAATGGGGTCTGGGGGTGCTGGAAGGGGAATGGGAAGAGCTCCCTGCTGGCTTTTGTGCAGAGGGGGAGCGTTGTGGCACTTGGTGACCCTTGGGGTGAACACAGAGTGGGACTGGAGGGTGTATCTGAAGCACTTCAGACAGCATCTGTGTTGTTAAGGGGCATGGCTTCATTATGGAGATCCCATCCAACCAGCGCGGCCTGTGCCTGGTAACACTGCAGTGGCAGCTCCTGTGCGTTAACCTGAGACACTTAAAGTCCTGGGAGCTGTGGGATGCTCCTCTGTGGCTCCTCTCCTCCACATGGACGTGCTCCATATGTTGGAGGTTGGTGGCCCTGCATGCAGCAGGGGGTTGGAGCTTGGAGATCCTCGAGGTCCCTTCAGACCCAACCCATGCTGTGGTTTTCCATTCTGTGCTTGCAGAGAAGTGGCTGGGACCCCAACAGTTTGCCTGGCCTTGAATGCCTGCAGGGATGGGGCACCCACAGCCTCCTTGGGCAACCTGTGAACAATGCGTCACCACCCTCGGGGGGAAAAACTTCCTCCTAAGATCCAACCTGAACCTCCCCTGTCTCAGTTTCAAACCATCCCCCTTGTCCCATCACTGCCCACCCTCACAATCAGCCATTCCCCCTCCCATTTCTAAGCTCCATTATGAAATTATTACTTAATTCCCAACCTTTTGATTCAGTTTTGCCCTTGCTGGGTGGACAGGAGGAGCGTCCTTAACATCCATCTCCTTCCTGTGTGGGTCCATAGAGATGAAGCCCCCCCTGCAGCACACACTCCTGCCCAAGCACTGTGCTGCTGGCTCCCATTGGGGGTGGGGGGTGGAGGACCCGGCTGGGTCTGCACTGGGCTGCTGGGAGCCATCCCAGGTCCAGCACTAGGAAGGAACATTTGGGCATCTCCATTGCTGAGGATTCAGGCTGCTCTGAGCGCTGTGCATGGCGCTGGTTGGTGCTGGGCTCTGGGAAGTGAGAGATGAGGAGAGCTTCAGTGAGGTGAAGTTAATGGGATGGGACCTGCAAGGTGCTGGGTGGGGTCTGAGAGGCTGCAGGACATGGCGGGTGTCAATGAGCAGAGATCGGGGTGGGGGGAGGTTGGGTTCATTGGTGTTTAAGGGTCTGCAGCTCAGTGCTATGGGGAGCACTGAGGGAGGGGATGGGGCAGCGTGGGGCAGAGGGGCTGAGGGAGAGCTGAGCGCTCTGTGCCCCCCTGAAAGGAGGATGGAGTGAAGGAGGGGTTGGTCTCCATCCGCAGGGAATGGCGATGGGACGGGAGGGGATGGGCTGACGGTGCTGGGAGGGTCAGGGTGGAGATGGGGACCAAGCTGTGCTCCAAAGAGCGGTCAGCACTGCACAGCTGCCCAGGGCAGGGGGGAGTCCCCATCCCTGGGGGTGTTGGGTGAGCACAGGGATGGGGCACTGGGGGACGTGGGCAGTGGGATGGGCTGGGGTTGGGTCGGGGATCCCAGAGGTCGTTTCCAACCTCAGCTATTCCATGAAATGGCCAAATTTCACAGATAACAGTGGAGACCTTTTGGGGTCACCCATCAATACCCTGTCAGGGCTGCAGGGTGAGGCCAGAGTTGTCTGGGTAGCGATATTGGAAATACTGAGATTGAGCTCAGGTGTAGCAATATTGGGATGAATGGGAAGGAACGAATGAGGGGCAGATGGTTCATCTGGGGGGAAACCAGGGTGGAAAAAGGTAGGGCCAGGAAAGGGGAGAGAGGATAGCAGAAAGAGCCAGGCTCTGTGCTTGGGATGGGGCAGCCCTGCTGTATGCACACAGCAGGGGATGAGAGCAGCCCCAGGGATGGGGTCTGGGGACTCTGGTGGTGATGGTGAGTTGGTTCTGAGGCTGCAGTGTGTCCTGGAGCCAAAGGGGCCAGCAGTGCCACGGGGTGAAGCTGGCCATGGGGTCAGGGGAGGGGTCGTCCCACTGTGCTCTGAGCACCGGGTGTGGGTTGGGTGCCACGAGGTGAGGGCATAAAGCTGGTAAGGAGCATCCAGAGGACTCTATGGAGATGGGGAGGGGTCTGAGGGCAGGGGGTGTGAGGGGAGCTGAGGGCCCTGGGTTTGTTGGACCCAGAGCAGAGGAGGCTGAGGGGGAAAACACATGGTGACTCTACAGCTCCTTGTGGCCATACAGCCCCTCATGGCCCTACAGCCCCCCATGGCCCTACAGCTCCTCATGGTCTTACAGCCCCCATGGCCCGACAGCCCCTGGTGGCCCTACAGCTCCTCATGACCCTACAGCCCCCATGGCCTACAGCCCCTCGTAGCCCGACAGCTCCTCATGGCCCTACAATTCCTGATGGGCCTGCAGCCCCCCATGGCCCTATAGCTCCTCATGACCCTACAGCCCCTCGTGACCCTACAGCTCCTTGAGACCCTACAGCTCCTCATGGCCCTGCAAATCTTTATGGCCCTACAGCCCGTTGTGACCTATGGTAGGGAACCGCTTTAGCAGAGGTTGGGCTCAGTGATCTCCTGGGGTCCCTCCCAGCCCCCGTGGCTCTGTGTCACGGTCACGGTGTGTGTACAGCAGGAGGGCAGTGCTGTGTGTGGAGCTGATGCATTGTGTTGTGCATGAGGTTGTTCTGCCCTTAATCTCATTATGTTCTTGTGGGGCTGTGGGCCCAGTTCTGCAGCAGGTCAGATCTGTGGGCCCAGTGAGCTCATGTTGTTGGGGGAACTCATTGGTGAGCAGTGATCCAAGGAGCTGAGCTGAGTGCTGGGGAAGTTGGGAAGGGTCACAGAACCACAGCACGGCCTGGGCTGCAAAGGACCCCAGTGCTCACCCCATCCAACCCCCTGCTGTGTGCAGGGTCACCAACCAGCAGCACAGGCTGCCCAGAGCCACATCCAGCCTGGCCTTGAATGCCTGCAGGGATGGGGCACCCACAGCCTCCTTGGGCAACCTGTTCCAGTGCGTCACCACCCTCGGGGGGAAAAACTTCCTCCTAAAAGTCCCAAGAGGGAATTTAGGTGCAGGCTGAGGGTTCCAGAGCTGCTGGCTGTGCTGGGGCTGTGTCGGTGTGAGACTCCCATACTCTGCTCTGGGCCCTTCTGTCCCCACCATCCCACTTCTTCCCCACCTTGGCCAGCTTTACCCTCACTCAGGGACTACTGAAGGTTGGAGAAGAGCTCTGAGATCCGCCATCCAACCCCAGCCCATCCCACTGCCCACGTCCCCCAGTGCCCCATCCCTGTGCTCACCCAACACCCCCAGGGATGGGGACTCCCCCCTGCCCTGGGCAGCTGTGCAGTGCTGACCGCTCTTTGGAGCACAGCTTGGTCCCCATCTCCACCCTGACCCTCCCAGCACCGTCAGCCCATCCCCTCCCGTCCCATTCCCTGTTGATGGATGCAGCCCCATCCCCTGGGACAGCCGTGGTGTGGATGGAGGGCTGGGTGCTCTGCTGGTTCTGCCCACACAGGGCTGTGCCACAGCAGCATGAAATGCTTTGCAAAGACACCTTCTGCCTTTTCCCTGCCCGTGGGGCAGGCTGTGAGGAGATCCCATCTGTGCTATGGAATTAGGGTTAGGAAAGGGATCTGGAGTTCCTCCTGCATCCCCTCGCGGTGCTGCTCATTGTGCAGCCCTGGGGAGGCACATCTGGCTGAACCCCGGCACGAAGGCAGCTCTATCACAACACACAGCCCCAACCCCAGGCAGGACATTGGAGAGCCCCAAAGCCCAGCAGACCCTCGGATCTGCTGTGGGGCTCAGAGATGCCCAGGTGCATCACTTCTCAATGCAGCTGGTGCTGCTCGACGCCTTCAGCAGCCTCGTGGCAAAGCAGCCCTGCTCCTCCATCCCCTCACACATCACATCGTGCAGCTCCTCTCTGCTCCCAGCTGGGCTGGATGCTCCCCCGGGTGGGCAGCAGCGCAGGGTGGGCCGGGGAGCAGCATCAGTGCCCTCCTGGTCCTGGGAAGAGCCGTTGCTGTGGGGCAGGGCAGGTTTAACAGCTGGGAATGTGATTAAACCAGCGGCTGCTGGGGCTGATGCGGGTGTCCCTCGGTGAGGGGCCTGTAGTGCAGCGTCACACGTGGAGACACGCGTGGTCACGGCGTGGCACCGGGACGCATCTCTGCAGCCACACAGCAGCGAGTGAGTGAGCTCCACTCCTGCAGCACAGATGTGGTCCCCATTGCACGCGCGGTGCCGGGATGTGGGGTGGCTTTGGGGACCTCCTGGCAGCGGGTTCCTCCGAGCTCTCCTCATTCCGAGGGGCTCCGGGGTCAGCTGAGGGTCTGAGCCGCAGCCGCTCGGCGGTAGCTGCGTTTCCTGCGTGTATCCAAGGTGTTCCATGCACGCAGCCCAATCCACAGAGCTTCTCCCCCATCCCAGACCCTCTCCCCATTTCCCAGCACAGCGCCTCAATCTCTGTCCGTCTTTTGCAGCTGAAACCCCGATCGAGGAGTTCACCCCGACGCCGGCCTTCCCCGCGCTGCAGTACCTGGAGTCCGTGGACGTGGAGGGCGTTGCGTGGCGGGCCGGGCTCCGCACGGGAGACTTCCTGATCGAGGTGAGACATGGGGGGATATGGGGGGGTTGGCAGCTGCCCTGCGCTCTGCTGCTGGTGGTGGAAGCTGCTGAAATGCTGGGGGGGGCTGGGAGAAAAGGCGTTATTGGGTGCAGCAGCTCCGTGCGCTCTGTGATTCGGATGGGCCGAGCGGCTCCGTTCTGCCCTCTGAAATCAAGGGGACGTTGGAACTTGCAGGGAAGCCCCGTCGGGTGCCGCCTCTGTGGGTCCGTCGGGGTTGTTTCGTGCTGGTGTCGATCGTGGCTTCGCACAACGTGGGGCAATCATTGGGGTCTGGAGAGAAAGCGGATCAGCTCCCTTGGCCAACCTGCGGAGGCTGCTCGCGGCTCCGGGGGCTGTGATGGATGTGGGGGGCTCAGGGGGTCCCGCGGTGCCCCCAGCCCCATTTGCTGTGCCATGCGGGGCCGCGGTGCCCCAGAGCTCGCAGTGCCCAGGCTCGGAGGGGGGGCTGTGGGGAGCTCTCATCAGCAGCCACTTCATCACCCCTCGAGCGCGGCAGGGGGCAGATGGAAGGAGCGATGGGGAGGAGAGCGGTAACGTGAATTCGTTAATGTGAGCGGGGAGTTTCATTGCTACAGGAGGGAAGTGAGGGAGAAATTACGGCGGGGTCTGAGAAGGAAAATGAGGTTCAGAATCTGGGCTAAACGGGTCCAGCGGGGATGGGCCGAGATGGAGCCCGAGATGGGGCTGATACGGAGCAACGGGGGAGGAAGGGGTCTCACATCGCTGTGTCTGCATCGTCACTGCAAATGGAGCCCGGAGCTGCTGCAGGGGGAGCTGCAGGGGGAGCTGCCTTCCCATCCCTGCAGTTCTGGAGCTCCGTGGATCCTCGGAGCCCCGCAGTGGGGACGGAGCAGATTGTACGGAGCAGATGAACGTGGTCGGGGATGGGAGCAGCGTGGTTTGGGGTTTTGCTTCCTGGGGTTTTCCCATGCAAATATCCCAAGGCTTTGAACCAGTAATGCAACACAGTGCATCAGTGCAGTGTGGGGATGTGGGATGTGGAAGGAAGAAATCCTTCGCCCACAGGCACCCAGAGCTGTGGGTGCCCCAACCCTGCAGGTCCCCGAGGCTGTGGGTGGGACCCCGGGCAGCTGAGCTGGGGGGGCACCCAGCCCATGGCAGGAGTGGGGCGGGGGGTCCCTTCAACCCAACCAGTCTGGGATTCTCTAATCCATCACATCCCTCCAACCCAACCCAACCCAACCACTCTGTGCTTCTGGCATCTTTAAGGACCCTCCCAACCCACCCGTTCTTTGGCTCTCCAGCTGTACCAGCTGCAGAGCTGCTCCTGCTGCTGGGGGGGGGGTTTGCTGAGCCCTCCTGGGGCTCCCACTGAGGGATGCCCCTTTCCATGGCTACTGGAACGTACTGGGCAGTGCTGGGCTGTACTGGGCCATATTGGACCGTGTTGGGCAGTGCTGGGCTGTGCTGGGCCATATTGGGCCGTATTGGGCTGTGCTGGGCTGTGCTGGGCAGTGCTGGGCAGTGCTGGGCTGTACTGGGCCATATTGGGCTGTGCTGGGCTGTGCTGGGCTGTACTGGGCCATATTGGGCTGTACTGGGCCGTGCTGGGCAGTGCTGGGCTGTACTGGGCCATATTGGGCCGTGTTGGGCAGTGCTGGGCTGTGCTGGGCTGTACTGGGCCATATTGGGCCGTGTTGGGCAGTGCT
>NC_029516.1:408787-415465 GCF_001577835.2 Coturnix japonica
TGGGCCATATTGGGCCGTGTTGGGCAGTGCTGGGCTGTGCTGGGCTGTACTGGGCCATATTGGGCCGTGTTGGGCAGTGCTGGGCTGTGCTGGGCAGTGCTGGGCTGTACTGGGCCATATTGGGCCATATTGGGCCGTGTTGGGCAGTGCTGGGCTGTGCTGGGCTGTACTGGGCCGTATTGGGCCGTATTGGGCTGTGCTGGGCCGTGTTGGGCAGTGCTGGGCCGTGCTGTTCAATGCAGATCTCCCAGCTCAGGGGGATCTTGCTGTGAATGCTTCTCCCAGATGCTCCTTCATCATCCCACCCCAGCACACGGGCTGCAGACGTGCTGCATTCAGACTGAAGCTGCACAGGCGCTGTAAGTTTGGGGCTCCACGTCTGTCTGCCGTTCATCTCCAGGCTCGTGGCTGTGAGGTTTGTGGTGCTGGAGCTCCGTGTTAGGCAGACACACGTAAGGTGCTCTCACGTCTCACGTCGGAGCTGGTGAATTCCAATAAAGAAATGGAGGTGGGGAGTGCTGAGAGGTGCTTCCTGGGCTGGTGATGTTTGCTGATGGTGCCCCGTGTGAGTGCTGGGGTTACTGGGGCTGGGGGCAGCTCTGATCACAGGAGCACAGAACCCAGTTAGAAAACAGCTCTGAGATCCACAGCCCAGCCCACAACCCCCACTAATGGCAGCCCTACAGCCCTACAGCCCTACAGCCCTACAGCCCTACAGCCCTACAGCCCTACAGCCCTGCAGCCCTATAGCCCTACAACCCTATAGCCCTGCACCCCTACAGCCCTGCAACCCTACAGCCCTACAGCCCTACAGCCCTGCAGCCCTGCAGCCCTACAGCCCTACAGCCCTACAGCCCTACAGCCCTGTGCACCCGCAGGGCCGGGGATCCCCCTGCTGTCCAATGACCGAGTTTATTGCTCTGGTCGTGCTGATGGAGTCATCAGAGCTCCTCTGCCTGTCATCACTCCTCCGCTCCCTTATGATTATGGCAATTGGCCTTGAATCGTGTTATCCAGCAGCAGCAACCTGCTGCCACATCAACAGCTCTGCCTGCCCTGCAGTGCCCCTCCTGCCGACCCTCCTCTCCTCTCCTCTCCTCTCCTCTCCTCTCCTCTCCTCTCCTCTCCTCTCCTCTCTCCCTCTCTCCTCTCTCCTCTCCTCTCCTTCTCCTCTCCTCTACCTCCTCCTCTCTCTCCTCTCCTCTCCTCTCCTCTCCTCTCCTCTCTCCTCTCCTCTCCTCTCCTCTCCTCTCCTCTCCTCTCCTCCACATAGTGAGCTCAGGGTGCCACATATTGTGCTCAGGCTGTCATACTATGCTCAGGCTGCCACATAGTGAGCTCAGGGTGTCACTTGTTGTATTGAAGGTGCAGCATACTGTGCTCAGGCTGCCACATAGTGAGCTCAGTCTGTTACATAGTGAGCTCAGGGTGCCACATAGTGAGCTCAGGGTGTCACATATTGTGCTCAGGCTGTCATACTATGCTCAGGCTGCCACATAGTGAGCTCAGGGTGTCACTTGTTGTACTCAAGGTGCAGCATACTGTGCTCAGGCTGTCACATAGTGAGCTCAGAGTGCCACATAGTGAGCTCAGGGTGTCACATATTGTACTCAGGGTGCCACAAGGTGAGCTCAGGGTGCCACAAAGTGAGCTCAGGGTGTCACATAGTGAGCTCAGGGTGTCACATAGTGAGCTCAGGGTGTCACATAGTGAGCTCAGGGTGCCACATAGTGAGCTCAGGCTGCCACATAGTGAGCTCAGGGTGTCATACTATGCTCTGGCTGTCACATAGTGAGCTCAGTGTCACACATTGTGCTCAGGGTGTCTCACATTATGCTCAGGGTGTCACACACCAGCTCTGAGTGGTGCTGGCTGCACTGACCCCCTCATCCCTGCCTGTTTGGGGATGACAGGGCAGACTTTCCAGGACCATCCTGCAGCCCCTGTCCCTGCACCCCAGCACTGCAGGCTCCTGGTGCAGCCCTGTGGGGAGCAATGCTGAACATGGAGCTGCTCTGTCTTTGTTCTCAGTGCTGTTGGGGGTTTCTCTCTGAGGCCTCTGGGTGTTACCAGCACAGTGGGATATGCCATCACTGCCAGTCCTTGTGAGCAGAGAGTCCTGACACCAAACCAGCCTTTCCAATGGGAACTCAGGGTGGAGATGGGGACCAAGCTGTGCTCCAAAGAGCGGTCAGCACTGCACAGCTGCCCAGGAGCCCCCATCCCTGGGGGTGTTGGGTGGGCACAGGGATGGGGCACTTGGGGACGTGGGCAGTGGGATGGGCTGGGGTTGGACTGGGGGTCTCAGAGCTGTTTTCCAACTGGAGTGATTCTGTGATCCGTGGTTAATCTTCACCAGCAGACACAGCTTCTCCCTGAGCTTCTTTTGGAACCCATTGCTGTCCTTACCCGGCCTCAGCTCCAGCTGCACTCTGACCTCCCTGTGCTGCTCCTGTGGGCTCCAGCAGTGCCTGGATTGTTTTGGATCCTCTCACTGCTCCTCCTTCCTGCCTGTGTGCTCCATGTGTTTCACTTCATTTCAAAGTTTGGCACCACTTGGATTCTTCTGCAAAAACAGCCCATCTTCCTCCATAGCAGGATGGGCTGTTCTGAGATCTCAGCCTATTTGCTTCTAACCCAGCGCAGCTTTCCCTCGTGCTGCTCCCCAGGAACCACTTCCCATCAGTTTCCCATATAACCCACAGCCGTCCCACCCTCAGCCCCAGCTCTGCACCCACCCTCAGCCCCAGCTCTGCACCCACCCTCTGTGCTGCCCCTCTCCTCTGCAGCCTCCTGCCCTGAGCTCCCCCTCCCTGCCACCTTCCCCTGCTCTGATTCTATTCCCTGTTCTCTGGTGCTCCCCTCTCAGATCCCTCCCCTCCAGGCCAGTAGCTGAGCTCACACAGCTCTTCTCCCTCTCATAGTTATGGTTTTTCTGGTGGTCCCCCAGGATGGTGCCCAGGAGGGTCTTGTCTGGCAGCACAGCCTGGGGCTGCCCTCCTTGGTGGGTTTCATCTCTTCTTCTGAGCTGAGATCAGTGCTGGAACTCACTGCGTCCCCATCTTCCCCAGCCCCAAAGCAGTCACCCTTGAGCTGCTCCAGGATTTTCCTGGAGGAATCACCATCACCCACAGGGGGTTGGTTTTATTTTTGCCCCTTGGAAATAGTGGGTCAAGGAGGGCTGGGGAAGGGAAGGAGGATCGTGCTGGGGATGGTCCAGGCAAAATCAGCGCACAGCAATCCATGGGCCCCAGCAGGACAAACCAGGAGTGCTGAGGGAGCTGCAGAGGTGATGGCTGAGCTGCTCTCATCCTGGGGAGCTCCTGGAGAATAGGAGAGGGCCCCAAAGGATGGAGAGGAGCCGGAGCCAGCCCCATCTCCAAAAAGGGCAGTGAGGATCTGGGCACCTCTGGGCCTGTCAGCCTCATCTCCATCCCCAGAGATGGAGCAGCTCATCCTGGTGCCATCACCAAGCAGCTGGGAGAGAAGAAGGTGATGAGGAGCAGTCAGCGTGGGGTCACCAAGGGGAAGTCACCCTGCACCAACATGGAGCCGTCTGCGGTGCTGTCACTGGCTGGGGGCTGGGGGTGCAGTGCTGGGACTGCAGCATTGGGTGCCATCAGCCTCAGCATCCATGCAGGGATGGGTGAGAGGGCAGTGAGGGGCTGGGAGCTGATGGTGGGCAGAGCTCAGAGGGCTGTGATAGTGGTGCAGGGTCCGGGGGGGGCTGCAGCGAGCGGCGCTTCCCAGGGTGGTGCCAGGTCCGCTCTCGTTTGCCATCTCCATCAGTGACACGGATGAAGGACTGAGTGCACCCACAGAGAGTTTGGGGTGTCATAGAGCTGGGAGGGGAGGATGACACCACATGGGGCTGCACTGACAACTAGAGAGCAGGACGGGCTGAGAGTGGGGCAGGGAGGAGCTGATGGGACCCTGCACCTGGGGGGGAGCAGCCACAGCATCAGTGCGGGCTGGGGCTGAGGTGGTGGAGTCACCATCCCTGGCAGTGTTCAAGAGGCGACTGGACAGGGAGCTAGGAGAGATGGGTTAGTGGTTTGTGTAGGTATGGTGAAGGGAGGATGGTTGGATTAGATGATAATTTAGGTCCTTTCCAACCTTGTGGTTCTGTCATTCTATGAATCTATGACTCGTGGCTCAATAGGGACATGCAGCTGTGTGAGGAGCTCTGCTGGCCAGGATCAGTGCTGTGTGTGCATGGAGCTCATGGCACGGAGAGCAGCCCGAGGGTGGGAGGGCACCGCTCCTCCACCGCCACCATTCGGGTACTTGGGAATATCAGCTTTATGTAACCAAGAGGATCGGGGGGTTGTTTGAGGACACGGTGCTAAAAGCAGCCCGAAAAGCAGGGGAAGAAAATGGCTGGGCAAGACTTCACCCCACTGCGGTGCATTAATGGAGGAGCTGTTAAATACCAGAAAGGTCAGCGAGGAGGGGAGCAGGAAACGCAGTTAATTGGAGCCGAGGTGTGTGGGAGGCAAAGGGAAGGGAAGCCGAAGGAAATATCAGGGGCCGGTATGTGAAGCTGGGAAGGCATTTTAGCGCAGTAGAAGCAAAAGGGAGTCGTCTGGTAGGGGATGCATTTCTAAATGTAAATGGTGGAATTGTGTATTCTGGTGCAAAAAAAAATAAAAAAAAGAAGCAAGAAAAGGCAGCAATGTTCTGTTCTGAGTTTGGAACAAATCAGGAGGATGTATCCATCCATATGATGCGCTTGGAACAGAAAGTTTCCCAGCTGTAACCAAGGAGAAAGTGAGATAGTATTTGCTAAAAATAAAGGCACTCAAATTAACAGGCTGGGGAGCAGAAAGCAGCGCTGAGCTGCCTGCAGCCCGTGGGATCTCCGGGGCTGGGGAGGGCTGCTCTGCTCCGCTCTGCAGGAAGGAACCAGGAGAGCACGGAGATGAGGATCAGCGCATGGGGAGGTCATGGAAGCACACGGCTGGAGCACAGCACAGATGTTGAGAAGGGCTGGGCAGTGCAGTGCAGTCAGTGCAGAGCAGTGCAGCTCAGTGCCTTCCCTTGACTTCACTGCTTAAAGCCAGGGCTACTTTTACATCTTCTGCAAATCACAGAACTGCAGCACGGCCTGGGCTGCAAAGGACCCCAATGTTCATCCCATCCAACCCCCTGCTGTGTGCAGGGTCACCAACCAGCAGCCCAGGCTGCCCAGAGCCACATCCAGCCTGGCCTTGAATGCCTGCAGGGATGGGGCACCCACAGCCTCCTTGGGCAACCTGTTCAGTGCGTCACCACCCTCCACTATGGGCTGAGTCTGGGGAATGTAATGCAGCAGGAGATACGGGCTTCTCCCAGATAATTGTCTTAACATCAGTTGATTGCGTGGGACGTGGTGGTGATGTCTGAATTGTGTATGCAGGGGATGAGCTTTGAGTGTCCTGTGAACCTGCAGGGAGAGCTGCAGCTTTAGAAGATGACTAAAGCAGTGCTTTGTGCAGATCAGGAATTCATACCACAGGGTGAACCTGAAGCTGCTGAGCAGAATGCAGGAGGGGCCCCAAAAGGATTCAGGAGCTGAAAAGGGCTCTGTGGGGCTGAAGGAGTCCGTCCATCTCAGCATCTGAGGGCTCTGCTGGGGGCACTCTGCTCAGAACCATGGCTGGGTTGGAGTGGGTTGGGTTGGGTTAGGTTGTATTGGGTTGTGTTATGCTGTGTTGTGTTGAGTTTTGCTGTGTTGGGTTGGGTTTTGTTGGGTTGGGTTGGGTTGGGTTGTGTTGGATTGTGCTGTGTTGGGTTGTGCTGTGTTGGGTTGTGTTGGGTTGTGTTGGTTTGTGTTGTGCTGTGTTGTGTTGTGTTGTGTTGTGTTGTGCTGTGTTGTGCTGTGTTGTGTTGTGCTGTGTTGTGTTGTGCTGTATTGTGTTGTGTTGTGCTGGGTTGGGTTGTGTTGGGTTGTATTGTGTTGTGTTGGGTTGGGTTGGGTTGGGTTGGGTTGGGTTGGGTTGTATTGGGTTGTGTTGTGCTGGGTTGGGTTGTGTTGTGCTGGGTTGGGTTGTGCTGTGCTGTGTTGGGTTGTATTGGGTTGTGTTGTGTTGTGCTGTATTGCGTTGTGCTGTTTTCGGTTGTGCTGTGTTGGGTTGTATTGGGTTGTGTTGTGCTGTGTTGTGTTGTGTTGGGTTGTGTTAGGTTGTATTGGTTTGTGTTGTGCTGTGTTGGGTTGTGTTGTGCTGTATTGTGTTGTGCTGTGTTGTGCTGTATTGGGTTGTGTTGTGCTGGGTTGGGTTGTGTTGGGTTGTGTTGTGCTGTGTTGGGTTGTATTGGGTTGTGTTGTGCTGTATTGCGTTGTGCTGTTTTGGGTTGTGCTGGGTTGGGTTGTATTGGGTTGTGCTGTGTTGTGTTGTGTTGTGCTGTATTGGGTTGTTCTGGGTTGGGTTGTATTGGGTTGTGCTGTGTTGGGTTGTGTTGGGTTGTGTTGTGCTGTGTTGGGTTGTATTGGGTTGTGTTGTGCTGTATTGCGTTGTGCTGTTTTGGGTTGTTCTGGGTTGGGTTGTATTGGGTTGTGCTGTGTTGTGTTGTGTTGTGCTGTATTTGGTTGTTCTGGGTTGGGTTGTATTGGGTTGTGCTGTGTTGTGTTGGGTTGGGTTGGGTTGGGTTGTGTTGGGTTGGGTTGGGTTGGGTTTTGTTGTGTTGGGTTGTGTTGTG
>NC_029516.1:415601-429287 GCF_001577835.2 Coturnix japonica
GTGTTGTGTTGGGTTGGGTTGGGTTGGGCTGTGTTGTGTTGTGTTGTGTTGTGTTGGGTTGTGTTGTGCTGTGTTGGGCTGTGTTGTGTTGGGTTGGGTTGGGTTGGGTTGGGTTGGGTTGGGTTGGGTTGGGTTGGGTAGGGTTGTGTTGGGTTGGGTTGTGCTGTGTTGTATTGGGTTGTGTTGAGTTGGAGGGACGTACAGCCCATCCTGTCCCACCTGCGCCCCCTCCCACAGGGAGTTTCCACCACCCCATGCAGAGTGAAGGAGCTCACTGCAGGGCTCAGGATGGGCACGGACATTCCCCTGGGTAACCGTGGTGGTAAATTACAGTGAAATCCCATTTTGAAGCATTTCTACACCAGTTTTTGCTATGCTGTGAGTGTGAGGTTGCCTGGGAGAGGAGGGAAGGTCATTGTGGAGCTCAGGTTCTTCCAAGGAGTGACAGGACCTGGAGAATTGTAGCACAATTCCCCCTTGTCCTATCACTGCCTCACCCTCACAGCCATTCCCCCCCCTGTTTATTTGCTCCCTTCAAGGCCACAATGAGGTCTCCCTGCGGCCTTCTCCAAGCCAAACAAGCCCAGCTCCCCCAAACCTTTCCTCACAGCAGAGCTGCTCCAGCCCTCTGAAGGTTTGTTGTACATCACAGAACCATCCCAGCATCCCAGAGTGGTTGGGTTAGAAGGGACTTTATGAATCCCATGGGTTGGGTCAGAAGGGAACCCGCAGCCCCCCAAGCCCACCCCTGCCATGGGCTGGGTGCCCCCCAGCTCAGGCTGCCCAGAGCCCCATCCACAGCCTCGTTCAGCTCTGGGGTTGGGCAGTGTCAGGACTTCCCCCCTCTGTCTTTCTGGTTGTTGCACCGCTTTCCTCCTGCTTGGTTTCCACAGCTCTGCAGAAGAGGAAAATTATTCCAGGCCTCAGAGCTCACATCTCTCATTAACACTTCTTAATGCCAGGGGTCTGCTCTGTGCAGGTGAGCTGTTGTCAGGGCAGAGCTCTCCCTCCCTGCTGTGCTGAGAAGGCACAGATACCACATAATGGAGGAACAGACCGGGAAATGAGTGAGTCAGAACTCGGCCTTCACAGTTCCCTGCTCATACTGTGCATTTCCCTGAGCTGCTCCTCGCTGCTGCGTGCCATGTGGATAATGAAGTGCCCAGCATGGACCACAGCACGCTTGCTGAAGCTGCCTGGATAGCATTTGTGTCATCCGTCTGCAGTCCAACGTGGCTTTGGGTAGCGCTCAGCATTAAACAACACCATCCTTGACAAGGGGATGAAGTTCAGGGAGAGCAGGGCGGGCTGAGAGGGCTGAGAGGGCAGGGGCAATGTGGGGTCCTGTGCCTGGGGAGGAGCAGCCACTGGCATCAGTGCAGGTGGGGGCTGAGCTGTTGGGAAGGGGCTCTGAGGAGCAGGACCTGGTGAAGGGACCTGAGGAGGAGGAGGGTTCTGGTGGCCAACGGTTGGCCAACGGTTGACCAGTGGTTGGCCAGTGGTAGACCAGTGGTTGGCCAGTAGTTGGCCAATGGTTGGCCAACAGTTGACCAGTGGTTGACCAATGGTTGACCAGCAGTTGACCAGTGGTTGGCCAATGGTTGGCCAATGGTTGACCAATGGTTGACCAATGGTTGACCAGTGGTTGGCCAATGGTTGGCCAGTGGTTGGCCAGTGGTTGACCAGTGGTTGACCAATGGTTGGCCAACAGTTGACCAGTGGTTGGCCAGTGGTTGACCAGTGGTTGGCCAATGGTTGACCAGCAGTTGACCAGTAGTTAGCCAATGGTTGACCAATGGTTGATCAGTGGTTGGCCAATGGTTGACCAACAGTCAACCAGTGGTTGGCCGATGGTGGACCAACTGTTGACCAGTGGTTGGCCAATGGTTGACCAACGGTCGACCATTATCCATCAGTGTGCCCAGGTGGCCATGAAGGCTGGTGAGACCCTGGGGTTCTGTGCACACCGTGTGGCCAGCAGGCAAGGGAGGTGCTCCTCCCCTCTTCCCCGCCCCAGGGAGGGCACAGGTTGAGCACTGCTCTGCAGAACCTCAAACCTGCTGCACTTCTCTGTTACCTTCTTCCCAGTCTGACTTCAGCTGTGGACATCTGGCTGTCCGCTCATTGCCTGCCCCATGCTGGGACCCCTGAGGGTGCACTGAGCACCACACGAGTGGCAGCTCCACGAGGAAGAAATTGTCTCAGGTGCCATAGAGCAGCCAGAGGTGCTGCACCCAGGTTGGTTGGGGATCGTTGGGATCCAGCCCAGCGTGTGCAGCAGGGAGCAGCTCTCAGGGAAGCTGGGCGCTGTTTTCTTATGGTCACACAGCTCTGCGGAGATGAGGCCCATGGCACAGGGGTTTGATTTAGCAGTGTATGTGATGTGCTGCAGAAGCATAAGTGACAGCACAGCACTGATACACTGCTACAGATGTGGTTCCCTTCACCAGTCTCTGATCTGCTCCCCATGATGGCTCTGGGTGTCCCAAGTCGCCAGGAGGGCACAGATGGGCTGAAAGCACTTCAGACCCATTGCTGTGATGGAGTTCTTTCTGCTCACCGTTCAGTTCTCTATCGGGTTTATCCACATATACAGCCCCTCCCCCTGAATTGGTCCATATACAGAGCCATAGAATCACAGAATCTTTTGGTTTCGTAAAGATCTCCAAGATGGAGACACCCTCACTGTGTCCAGGAGCCTCTGCCCTGTGCTCTTCCCCAGCACAGAGGAGCTGCTGCAGGTTGGGAGTTCCCTGGGCCATCCTTTCCACCCTTCATTAAGGGCAGGTGCTTCGTGGAGCCAAGGAGAAGCCATTGGCAGAGTGAAGCTGTGTGCTGCACTCTGAGTTTGTCTTGGAGGCTTTCTAGGAACGCTCCATCCTTGGGTGTGTTTGAAACACGGGGGGCAAAAGGTTGCCTGGCCACAGGGGTACATTTATGGATAGAATCACAGCTTCAAAGAACCATGAAGCTTGGAAATGACTCAGGGGTCCACCACGACCCAACCAACTTTATGGGGTCAACCCTATGGGATCAGCCACCAGCCAACCAAACCCGATGGGGTCAACTCCATGGGGTCAATCACTACAACATCACCTTGAATGGAGGCATTCAAGGCCAGGCTGGATGTGGCTCTGGGCAGCCTGGGCTGCTGGTTGGCGACCCCGCACACAGCAGGGGGTTGGAACGGGATGAGCATTGGGGTCCTTTGCAACCCAGGCCGTGCTGAGACTCTGTGATACTTCTAAGATCCCCACTCCAACTCCAACCCATCCCACCTTGTCCCCAGTCACCAAATCTCCCTGGTTCCAGAACACCCCCAGGGGTGATGGGACCCAGGTGGAGGATCCAACACTTGGTTTAACTTCATCCCATTGGCCTCAGCCCATCAATGCAGCCTGTCTGGACCCCTCTGCAGGGCCTTCCTGCCCTCCAGCACATGGACTCTTCCTCCCAACTTCATGTTTTCCTCATCCCTGATACAAACAGCTGAAAAAACAGGTTTCCCATCTGGCCCTTCAGCAACAAGCAGAAGCCCTGCAGCCAACAGAGCCCCAGGAGGAGCGGGACCTGCAGGTCCCCCCCACATGTGCCCCAGCTCTCCTGGGGACGCGTGCTCAGGCTGTGCTGTAACTGAGGTCCCACCTCTCAGTGTGGGGTCAGAACGCCCCACTGCTGCCCCTCCATGTCAGAGTAACCTATAAAACGTGAGCAGCTGCCCTGCAGGACGGACGTGTTGGGATGATTAAAACTGAAACGGCACGGGCGTGTTCTGCCAGCGTTTGTGTTCTTTATTTGGAACGGAGCAGGGCGATGTGCACGGATCACATGCAGATGATGAAACATTTTCCACACCATTAGGAAGCGAAGCTGTCAGCATCTCCCAGGTGGCAATTGTTCAGTTTGGGTGTTTTTTGCACTGTATTATGCTGAGGGACGCCGGGGGCTGGCAGGGCTGGGGAGGGGCAGAGAGCGGCCCCGACAGCAGCACGCTGGTAGTGAAGGCAGCTGATGGAAAATGAAAGAGTGGAGTGTAATGAACAGCATAAAATCTCATAAAGCAGATGCGATTTCATTCTTGGAGGCATCGGATTTGTTTGATAAAGATCTCCATTTAGGTGTAATAGATTTGTGTGAGGCTTTGTTTACTACAAAGCCCGCAGTGTGCAAAATGAGCGCGTGATGCTGAATGGGAGGCCCTGGTGGGCAGCTGCCATTGGAGCTCAGCACCAGCCGCCTCTTGTGGTGGCCTCTGCAGGGCTGGGCCTGGACCCGCTGCTGCTCAGGGCTCTCTTGAACGTTGTGGGGCATCAGAGCTCAACACGGGCAGCTGTGGGGTCCTGCACCTGGGGAGGAACAGCGCGTGGAGCTGTACAGGGTGGGGGCTGATGTGCTGGGAGGGAGCTCCGAGGAGAGAGACCTGGCAGTCGGTGGTTCATGAAGAGCCAAAGGATGGTCAACCAATGGTTGACCAGTGGTTGACAAACAGTTGACCAACGGTTGACCAATGGTTGACCAGTGGTTGAACAGCAGTAGACCAATGGTTGACCAACGGTTGATCAATGGTTGACCAGTGGTTGACCAATGGTTGACCAGTGGTTGAACAGCAGTAGACCAATGGTTGACCAACGGTTGACCAACGGTTGACCAATGGTTGACCAGTGGTTGAACAGCAGTAGACCAATGGTTGACCAACAGTTGACCAATGGTTGACCAATGGTTGACCAGTGGTTGAGTAGCAGTAGACCAATGGTTGACCAACAGTTGACCAATGGTTGACCAATGGTTGACCAGTGGTTGAACAGCAGTAGACCAATGGTTGACCAACGGTTGACCGACGGTTGACCAATGGTTGAACAGTAGACCAACGTTTGACCGGTGGTTGACCAGTGATTGAACAGTGGTTGACCAATGACTGACTGGTAGTTGACCAGTGGTTGACAACTGGTTGACCAGCAGTTGACCAATGATGACCATGAGCCAGCTGTGTGCCCTGCAGGCCCAGAAGGCCAATGGCATCCCAGAGCGCGGCCAGCAGGGAGGGAGGGCACAGCAGCAGCACTGAGTGCAGTGCGGGGCTCCCCAGTTGCAGGCAGACTGGGAACTGCTGGGACAGCCCAGCAGAGATGGTCAAGTGTGTGTGTCAAGTTTCAAGACCAACTTCTGGTCTTGAAATGAGGGAGTCAAAAGGACGTAAAAAACACGGCCATCCCAAACACTGCCACCACCTTCACTGCTGGGAGCCTAATTAACAGCATCGCTGCTAACATGGATGCTGTTATTCTTGCAGTATTGCCCGTGTTCTATCACCCCTCTTTTATTTACCATCACTAATGATGCCCCTCTTATTTTACCCCGGGTCTGGATGCAGCTCCTCCAGCTGCAACCCAGCCTGGCTGTGCCGTCCCAGCTCCAGATGCTCACAGAGGGGCTCTGGGTGCTGTGCAGCCCCTCACTGGGCTGTTTGCATGCAGCCAAGGGCCGGGCCGTGCTGGAAGGAGCAGAGATGCCGCCCCATGAGCACGGGCGGCGCTGCCCCATGGCTGCGATTCTCTTTGTGCCCAGGTGAACGGCGTCAACGTGGTGAAGGTGGGGCACAAGCAGGTGGTGTCACTGATCCGCCAGGGGGGGAACCACCTGGTGATGAAGGTCGTCTCCGTCAGCCGCAAGCCTGAGTCAGAAGAGGTCGTTCGGAAGAAGGGTAGGTGTGTGGGGCAGGGGGGGCTGTGCCACGGCTGGGGGGTGTTGGGGTGGTGGGGGGGGGGGGGGGGGGGGGGCTGTGTTACAGAGCTGTGTGTATCACACTCTTGTGGGCAGGCAAACCTGTGTGGCACAGAACTGCCCCTGGTTTGGGTTTATGGGGGTGTTGAGGCACAGAATTGCTCCTGGTTTGGTTTTATGGGGGTTTTGAAGCACAGAACTGCCCCTGGTTTGGATTTATGGGGCTGTTGAGGTACAGAACTGCCCCTGGTTTGGGCTTATGGGGCTGTTGGGGCACAGAACTGCCCCTGGTTTGGGTTTATGGGGGTGTTGGGGCACAGAACTGCCCCTGGTTTGGGTTTATGGGGCCATTGAGGCACAGAACTGCCCCTGGTTTGGGTCTATGGGGGTGTTGGGGCACAGAACTGCCCCTGGTTTGATTTTATGGAGCCGTTGGGGCACAGAACTGCCCCCGGTTTGGTTTTATGGGGGTTTTGAAGCACAGAACTGCCCCTGGTTTGGTTTTATGGGGGTGTTGAAGCACAGAACTGCCTCTGGTTTGGTTTTATGGGGGTGTTGGGGCACAGAACTGCTCCTGGTTTGGGTTTATGGGGCTTTTGGGGCACAGAACTGCCCCTGGTTTGGGTTTATGGGGCCGTTGGGGCACAGAACTGCCCCTGGTTTGGGTCTATGGGGCTGTTGAGGCACAGAACTGCCCCTGGTTTGGGTCTATGGGGCCATTGAGGCACAGAACTGCCCCTGGTTTGGGTCTACGGGGGTGTTGGGGCGCAGAACTGACCCTGGTTTGGATTTATGGGGGTGTTGAAGCACAGAACTGCCCCTGGTTTGGGTTTATGGGGGTTTTGAAGCACAGAACTGCCCCTGGTTTGGATTTATGGTGGTTTTGAAGCACAGAACTGCCCCTGGTTTGGGCTTATGGGGCTGTTGGGGCACAGAACTGCCCCTTGTTGTGCTCATGGGGGTGTCAGAGCCATCAGCCCCCCACACTGAGAGCAGAGATGAGACCCTTACCCAGAAGGGATACGGGGAACAGAGGGACGCGATGCCCTCCCGGGATGGAGCAGCCCTTGGGTGGGGGGCGGCTGTTTGGGGACACAGCGGGGGGCGCAGCAGGGGCACATCGTGTGCACTGCTGGGGGGGGCTGGGACACACCTGGGAGCACAGGGGGGGCTCTCCCTGCCCACCCCCGCTCTCAGTGCTGTGCCTGGGCGGCTGGGGGTCACTCGGGGAGCCGGGGGGAGGGAGACCCTGAGCGCTGCAGCCGCATCATCGCTGCACGAAGGGGGAGCCCTGAGTGATGGGGGGGGGGGCTTCGAGCCCGTGCGGGGGGCACCGCGCTGATGATGCTCTGATGCTCGCAGCCCCATAGCCGAGCCCGAGCCCCATAGCCGAGCCCGAGCCCCATAGCCGAGCCCGAGCCCCACGCTGCCCTCCGGCCGTGGTTCTGCTGGTCCCTGCTCCCGTTGGTGCCGGAGACGCGGATCCCGAATTGGGGCCGCGTTTTCCCCCCGAATCCGCCCCGGTTGGGGTCTGTGATGCGGCGGCAGCACGAGCCCGGAGCTCCGGTTGCCATGGCAATGCCTGAGCGTTGAATCCGGGACCGAATCCGGTATTGTCACCGCTCGAGCGAGGAGGAGGCGCCGGGCGGAGCGGAGCATCCTCACCACGCGTCCCCGCGCCGCGGGTCGGGGCATGGAGAGCCCCAGGGAGCCCGGCCCGGACCGGGGACCCCCAGCTCCAGCCCCGTGCCCCGCCAGGAGCCGCCATCCCCCGGAGCTGCGTTAGGGCGGCGGAACCCGGAGCTGGCGGCGGAGCGGAGGGTGGGTGCCGTGAGCGGCGGGGGGCTGCGCCGGGGCACGATGGACTGAGCCGGGAGATGGGGATGAAGGACTGAGCTGCGTCCGGACTCGCATCTTCTGCTCCCCCCCGACCCCCCCAACCCCCCGTACATGGCGAGCGCAGAGCGGCCGCCGCTGCCGAAGCCGTGAGCCGAGGGCCGAGGTTCCCATCGCCCGGCGTGGGGCAGAGCGGGGATGTGAGCCGGGCAGCGTGAGCAGCGTGCGGCCCCCACCCCGCACCAACACCATGAAGAAGTTCGCCTCCACGCGCAGCCTCAATAAGATCCTGCAGCAGTGCGACTCCTCGTCCCGCGAGTACGAGGAGATCCAGGCGGTGGAGAAGAAGTGGCACCTGCACCTGGCGGCGCCGCGTAAGTTCCTGGACAAGAAGTGCAAAATGCCGTCTCTCTTCCTTTCAGCTCCGCCGCCGCCCAAGAGAGCGCCCAGCACCACGCTGACACTGCGGTCCAAATCCATGACGGCTGAGCTGGAGGAGCTGGGTGAGCAGCGGGGCCGGGCGGGGGGCGCCCGTCCCTTGTAATGGGGGGGGATGGGGGTGTTGGGGTCACGCGGAGCCATCCCTGCCCAGTGGGGGGGCGGGGGGTCCCTGCGGGCTCAGACCCGTGTGCCATGCTGGGTTGGGGCTGGTGGAGACCCCACAGACCGCGGAACCACGTAATGGTCGGGTTGGAAGGGACCCCCCCCAGCCCTACCTCTGCTGTGGGCTGGGTGCCCCCCACCAGCTCGTGCTGCCCAGGGCCCACTCGTGGCCTTGGGCGCTTCCAGGGATGGGGCAGCCTCGCTGCTCTGTGCCAAGGCCCCCCCCTGCCGCCTCCCCTTACACACACACACACACACACACACACACTCACTCACACACGCACACTCACACGTTTGCTGCCACGAAGCGTCCTGCCCACGGCTCCAGCTGCTTTGGCACCGCAGCTCGCAGCTCCATCTCTGTGCTCTCTCCGCCCCCTCCCTCCATCCCCACATCCGCGCACCCCGTGACAAAACCCTTCGCTCTCCTTTGCGTTGGTGACCCCCCCCCCCCCCAAAGCTCAGCCCCCCATCCCCACATCTCCCCCTTTGCACCCCCCATCTCTCCCTGTCCCCGTGCCGTGGGGCGCTGCGGGGTGTGATACTGGCTCAGGGGCTGAGGGGTGACGGAGGGTCCCCTCCTTGGGTCCAGGACACCCCAAATAGTCGTGGGTTGGGCACAGAGAGGGACACGGTCCCGGTTCTGCTCTTTGCATTGAGGTCTCCGTGCGTGGCTGTATTGAACACGGGCTGCACGCGGCCCTGCCCAGGGGAGACCCCTGCAGCCCCCCCTGCGATGAGGAGGGTCTGCAGCGATTCACTCCACGCTTTGTTTTCGCCTCTCCCTTCGTCCCCGTCCCCGCAGCGCTGCGCTCGGCTGCAGCCGTCAGGCGGGGGGGGCTCAGAACGGCGCATTATCCGCTGTTCCCTCGGCGCAAACCGAGTCCCCCCGGTTCCTCCTTGCGGGGCAGTTCCCCACCACTATGGGGGGGTTTGGGGCGGTGCAGGATCTGCAGCGCTTCACCTGCTCCGTGGCACCAGGTGCCGTGTGCGCTGTGCCAGGCTGAGCCCCGGCTGATCCCCTAACCCGGGGTCCCCCCTGCAGTGTTGGCATCGCCTTTGTGCCCCCCCGGCCGTGCGGCCGCGCCGCCGTTCCCCGCTCCCTTTGCCTCCTTCTGCTGTTCAGGGTGGCTCGGGCTGGGGGGAGGAGGACCTGGGGACCCCTCTGTGTTCGGACAGAGGGGTTGTGGGGATGGGTGCTGCCTCTTTTTCCCCGCAGCCCGTCCTGCAGTTTGCCCTACATGCACAAATTGATCCATCCCTTTGTGCTGCCCGTGCCCGTGCCCATGGGGGTCCGGAGGAGCTGCTGGAGTGGGGGGCTGGAGGGAGGGGACGAGTTACCGGCTCCTCACAGTGATGGGTTTCAGCCGAGGTCAGGACGGAGCAGGCAGAGCTGGGATGGGAGCAGAACTGTGCATGCCATTCACGTGTTGTTTTGTTTCTTGATTCCAAGCCTCCATGCGGAGAAGAAAAGGGGGTGAGTGAAACCGCACATCCCGGGGCTCCCCCCAGCCCCAGTCGTGGGGATCGCCCGGGGGGGCTGATGGGGAGGAGGCAGAGCAAGCTCGGTGTGAGGAGCTTTGGGGAGAGGAGCCCGGCAAACAGGCAGAGCTGGCGGTGCCGGGGGGAGCTGGACGCGGTGCGGGTCGGTGTATGGACGCACCGCACGAGGGGTGGTGCGGAGATGAGAGGTTCCCTGCGGGGCTGGGAGCTGCCATGGGCCATAGGGTGAGGAGCGTGAGAGCTCCCAGCACCGCTGTGCCGGCCAAGCTGCGTCCCCAGGGGAGAATCACGGTCATTGAGGCTGGAAAAGAGCTCTGGGGTCACTATTCGGACCCCTGCCCAGCCCCCACGTCCCCGGGTGCCACATCCCAAGGACTGAACGCCCCCAGGATGGGGACAGCCCTCTGCCCTGGGCTGCTCTTTGGAGCTGAGATGTTGCCCAGCGCTCTGCTGGATCCAGGGCAGCTCAGGGGAATCATTGGTAGAGACAGCGGGCACCTCCGTGACCCGCTCCGCAGGAGCAGCGCTCAGCTGGGGGCTCTGCGGATGGCTCCTGCTCCGGGACCGTGGCAGGAGGCCGGCAGGGCTGTGCCGTCATGGCTGTGCCGTCATTGCCATGCTGTCATGGCTGTGTCGTTATGGCTGTGCTGTCATGGCTGTTCCATTATAAGGCTGTGCCGTCATGGCTGTGCCGTCATGGCTGTGCCATCATGGCTGTGCCGTCATGGCTGTGCCATTATGGCTGTTCCGTTATAAGGCCGTGCTGTCATGGCTGTGCCATCATGGCTGTGCCGTCATGGCTGTGCCGTTATGGCTGTTCCGTTATAAGGCCATGCCGTCATGGCTGTGCAGTCATGGATGTGATGTTATAAGGCTGTGCCGTTATGGCTGTGCCATTATGGCTGTGCCGTTATAAGGCCATGCCGTTATGGCTGTGCTGTCATGGCTGTGTCGTTATGGCTGTGCCGTTATAAGGCCGTGCTGTCATGGCCGTGCTGTCATGGCTGTGCCATCCCCATCCTCGCGGTGCCCCGGTGTGGTCCTTTCTCTCATCCCCGCAGCCCGGAGATGGGAGGGGTCACATGCGGGGCCCCCCGGTGCCATTGCGGGGCAGAGAGCAGATCCAGACGAGCGATGCGGATGGAACCGGGCAGAGTGCTGCCGCCGTCCCGGCCGTTCCCGGGGCCGTACCACAGCGCAGTGGGGACGTGGTGCTTTGGCTGCGGCTGCGGTGGGTGCGGACCCTCCCCACGGTTCAGTGAACACCCCCCAGCGGCGCTGTGGGGACATCGGCCCACGGTGCTGAGCTCCGGGCCTGTGGTACTGCTGTGCATGGCTGCCCTGGTGCCGGGGAGCAGCGCTGGGGATGGGGGCGGGGAGGAGGCAGCCCCCCGTCCCCTGTAAAAGCCCACGCGGACCCACTGGGTCCTGGGCTCGGTGGGGGCTCCAGGCTGTGCCTACTGCAGCCGTCGGCCCGGTTCGGGGGATTCGGTCTCATTCGGAACAACCACCGTCACCGGGTCTGAATATCAAAAAGCGCAGCACCGCCGGTTCCGAATATTGCAGCGGATGCTGCCAACCCCACCCCGTGTGTGGGGGTCCTGAGCCCACGGAGCTGTGGGGTGGGGAGCGGCCAAGATCGGCTTCCCCACTCCGGGCCCTGCCACGGGGGGGTGGGCTCGGCTCGGCTCGGATCGGATCGGATCGGATCGGGGTGGGGGATGTGGGGGGCTCCCGCTAACAGCCGCGCGTCTCTTTGGGGTTGCAGAGAAACTGGACGAGATCCTGGCGGCCGCCGAACCCGCACTGAGGGCCGACATCGTGGAGGCGGATTCGAGGGCGGCCACGGTGAAACAGCGCCCGACGAGCCGCCGCATCACCCCGGCCGAGATCAGTGTGAGGGTGGGGGCTGCGACGGGGGGGGATGGAGGGGTGGGGGGGATGGAGGGGGGTCAGAATGGGGTCGGAGGAGGCAGGAATGAGGCAGGGCCACCTTCCCGGGGGTGCACTGTGGGGTTGAGTGGGGGTGGGAGACCGCAGCCCGGACGCAATGCAGGCGATGCATTGCCTGGCAATGTGGGGGACGGGTTTGGGGTGCGTGGAGGGCCAGGCCACCTCCTCGGGGCCACTTCTCATCCACGTACAGGATGGCAACACCTCCCTTTTCGCTTGCAGTCCCTCTTTGAGCGGCAGGGCATGGCGGCCCACGCGGGGGTCCTGGCGGGAGCGGAGAAACCCCACGTGTCGCTGCGCAAAGGGATCCCGAGGACCAAATCTGTAGGTGAGAAACGCGGGGGTCCCAGGGGGTCCCAGACCCACAGGGGGTTCAGCCCTCCCCGTCAGGGGCTGAAAATGGGACTGTGTTGGGAGTTCCACCCTGAGGGCGTCGGGGCTGCCAGGACTCACAGCAAAGGGCGAGTGGGAGAGTGTAGAACAGGGAGGGAGGGGAAACTGGGGGGGGGGGGGGGGGGAAGGAGTGGGCAGGGGGTGATGGCATGTGGAGGAGGGGTGGTGGCACATGGTGGCACATGGTGGCACTGTGGACAAGGAACAGTGGCAGGGTGGGCAGGGAGAGGTGGGACTTAGTGACTAGAGGTGGTGGCACAATGGGCAAGGAGTGCTGGTACCACAGAGGAGGAGTGGTGGCACCATGGATGGGGAGGTGGCATCATGGATAGGAGATGGTGGTGCTATGAACAGGACATGGTGGCACCATGGTTGGGGTGGTGGCATCATGGACAGGAGATGGTGGCTCCATTGACAGGGGGTGGTGGCATCATGGATAGGAGAAGGAGATGGTGGCACCATGGATGGGGAGGTGGCACCATGGACAGGACATGGTGGCATCATGGACAGGGGGTGGAGGCATGATGGACAGGAGATGGTGGCTCCATGGACAGGAGGTGGTGCCACAATGGATGGGGAGATGGCACCATGGGCAGAGGGTGGTGGCACCATGGATAGGACATGGTGGCTCAATGGATAGGACATGGTGGCTCAATGGATAGGACATGGTGGCTCAATGGATAGGACATGGTGGCACCATGGACAGGACATGGTGGCTCAATGGATAGGACATGGTGGCACCATGGACAGGACATGGTGGCTCAGTGGATGGGGAGGTGGCCCCATGGCCATACAGTGGTCTGGTATTCTGTTCCATGCTGTGCACTGCTGGGTTCCCCTGTTGGCTGGTGGGGCTGCACCAGGTGCTCATCCCACGTAACCCTTTGGATGCAGCGTTGGTGCCAGAGCTGAGTGCGCCTTTAATGCACGCAGGGAGCACATAGGAGTCAGTTCTGCACAGAGACACAGCGGCGTGATCCCAGGCAGGGAGTGAGAGAACCTGGCAAAGGCCGCGTGCACAACGTGCTCCATGTTACGCACGGGGCTGCAGCGCATCCACGGCTCCTGTTTGTGTTTGTGTTTGTGTGAGAGCAGCTGCTGCTGCGGCCCACGTGGGGTGGGGCTGCGAGTTGTAGAAGGATGGAGGTAACGCAGCGTGTGGGAATGGGGGGAAACAAACAGAAATGAGCTCAGGAAGGAAAAGGGGGGAGAACGGATGGCTTCAAACCATGCTGACAGTGCGGTGCTGTGCCCAGGGAGATGAGTGCAGTGCAATGCAGTGCTGTGCAGTGCTGTGCAGTGCTGTGCTGTGCAGTGCTGTGCTGTGCTGTGCTGTGCTGTGCAGTGCTGTGCTGTGCTGTGCTGTGCTGTGCAGCACAGGACACAAGCACTGCAACTGCACAGATCACTGCACTGCCACAGGCATGCTACAGCACCAGCACAGCACACGCAGCAGCATCAGCACATGCATCAGCAGTGCACAGCACCCTATCAGCAACAGCACAGCTAACAGCACAGCACAGCACTGCACAGCCGACAGCACAGCAACAGCCCAGCACTGCGGCAGCAGAGCACAGCACTCACAGCCCGCACGCACAGCATAAGAAAGCACAGCAGCAGCACAGCAGCAAGCAGCACACACAGCACGAGCACTAGCACAGCATGCACAGCTCAGAT
>NC_029516.1:429850-449632 GCF_001577835.2 Coturnix japonica
GCACAGCCCTGCACAGCACAGCCACAGTGCTGTGCTGTGCTGTGCTGTGCAGGGCTGTGCAGTGCAGGGCAGTGCTGTGCTGTGCAATGCAGTGCAGGGGTGTGCAGTGCAGGGCTGTGCCGTGCAGTGTTGTGCTGTGCAATGCTTTGCTGTGCTGTGCCATGCAGTGCTGTGCTGCGCTGTGCAGTGCTGTGCTGTGCAATGCAGTGTTGTGCTGTGCTGCGCTGCGCTGCGCTGTGCTGTTCATTGCAGTGCTTTGCAGTGTAGTGTTGTGCAGTGCAGCGTCGTGCTGTGCAGTGCAGTGCTGTGCATTGTTGTGCAGTGCAGCTTCGCACAGTGCTGTCCAGTGCAGGGCTGTGCAGTGCAGTGCTGTGCAGTGCTGTGCTGTGCAGGGCTGTGCAGTGCAGTGCTGTGCATTGTTGTGCAGTGCAGCTTCGCACATTGCTGTGCTGTGCAGGGCTGTGCAGTGTTGTGCAGTGCAGTGTCATGCAGAGCTATGCAGTGCTGTGCAGTGCAGTGCAGCGTCATGCAGTGCAGTGCAGTGCTGTGCAATGCAGTGTTGTGCTGTGCTGCGCTGCGCTGCGCTGTTCATTGCAGTGCTGTGCAGTGCTTTGCAGTGCAGTGTTGTGCAGTGCAGCGTCATGCAGTGCTGTGCTGTGCAGGGCTGTGCAGTGCTGTGCAATGCTGTGCTGTTCAATGCTTTGCTGTGCTGTGCAATGCTGTGCTGTGCTGTGCAGCGCAGCGTCATGCAGTGCAGTGCTGTGCAGTGTTGTGCAGTGCAATGCTGTGCAGTGCAGTGCAGTGCAGTGCTGTGCTGTGCTGTGCTGTGCTGTGCTGTGCAATGCAGGGCTGTGCTGTGCTGTGCTGTGCCCTGCAGTGTTGTGCAGTGCTGTGCAGTGTTGTGCAATGCTGTTCTGTGCAATGCTTTGCTGTGCAATGCTTTGCTGTGCAATGCTTTGCTGTGCAGTGCAGCATCATGCAGTGCTGTGCAGTGCAGCATCATGCAGTGCTGTGCACTGATGTACTGTGCAATGCTGTGCAATGCTGTACTGTGCAATGCTTTGCTGTGCAGTACAGTGCTGTGCCATGCAGTACAGTGCTGTGCCATGCTGTGCTGTGCAGTGCAGGGCTGTGTAGTGCTGTTCTGTGCAGCATCAGACCTTAAAGCAGAACAGGATCTGCAAACTGTGCCATCCCTGCCTCAAGGGCTTCATTTCTGGTTGTGACAACAGTCCGTGGCTCCGCGGGTCCAGCTGGAGACCCCCACTGGGTCCCATTGCTGGTTGGGCTGGGAGGGCCTGGGGGTCCCACACAGTGGGCAGGGATCACTGCAGCAGCACCAAGCAGTAGCGCACACCCCTCCTCCCCACTCACTGCAAGGGAGTCCTTCCTCAGGGCCAGCACTTGGTCTGGTTGGGTCCCTTCTCATGGAATTCCAGGTCACCTGAAATAGGAAACAGCCAAACCTGAGCACCGGGGAGGGGGCTGCACAACTGGGAGCCCTTTGTGAGCTGTGGTGGGACACCCACAGTGTGACACCAACAGTGTGACACCCACAGTGTGACACCCATGGTGACAAGTGGGGCCGCTGCGCACACCAGAGCTGCTGCAGCACAAGGGCTGTGGGGCAGGGGGGGCTTTGGTGGGGGGCTCAGAGCTGTCTGTGCATGGAGTGATGTGTGGCTGCTGAGCAGTGCAGGGAGAAAGGTCGGGGAGGTTCCATCAGCATCTCAGCATTTATTGAGGCAAAAGGAATGAAGCCCTGCCTCAATGCAGAGGGAGGCAGCATCTCCACAGCAACACGGCCTGAGTGTGGAGCACCCCGTGGGGAGGGGCCTGGGGGGAGGGGGTGGGAACAGCGATGGGATGGGGGAGGGGACGGCCCCGTGGTGTGCACTGGTTACCAGGAATGGTTCCCAGGTGAAAGCTCTGCATTGCATTCCCATGGGGATCGAGGCTGTTATGGCAACGGGCACAGAAGCATCACAGAGAGACGGAGAGACTTTGTGTTTGCCAGAGCCATCAGTGCTGCACTGCGTGCTGGGCAGGATGACGGTGGGAAGGCTGAGGTTGGACAGAAAGAGGATGGACAGAAAGAGGATGGACAGGCTGAGCTTGGACAGACAGATTGGACAGGCTGAGGTTGGACAGGTTGAGGTTGGACAGGCTGAGGTTGGACAGGCTGAGGTTGGACAGACAGAGGTTGGACAGACAGAGGTTGGACAGACAGAGGTTGGGCAGGTTGAGGTTGGACAGGCTGAGGTTGGACAGGTTGAGGTTGGACAGGTTGAGGTTGGACAGGTTGAGGTGGGACAGGTTGAGGTTGGACAGGTTGAGGTTGGACAGGTTGAGGTTGGACAGGTTGAGGTTGGGCAGGTTGAGGTTGGACAGGTTGAGGTTGGGCAGGTTGAGGTTGGACAGGTTGAGGTTGGACAGGCTGAGGTTGGACAGGTTGAGGTGGGACAGGTTGAGGTTGGACAGGTTGAGGTTGGACAGGTTGAGGTTGGTCAGGTGTTTGGTGAGCACAGGGATGGGGCACTTGGGGACGTGGGCAGTGGGATGGGGTGGGATGGGGTGGGGTTGGGGGCCTCAGAGGATTTTTGCACCCGAATGCTTCTGTGATTCTTTGGTTTGTTGACATGATTCTTGTTTTTGGAGCCCCAGAACATGGGTGTGGGGTCATCAGAAGCGAACGAGGGGGATGAAATCTCTTTGCTCCATCTCTCACAATTTCCCTGCTCACATCAGAGCCGTGAAAACTTTGGATCCTTAGCATCCAAAGGGACCTTTACGGGTCAGCTGGTGCAGCTCCCGGCTATGAACAGGGACTGCACAGCTCCATCATGTTGCCCAGGGTCTGATCCAGCCCGGCCTTGAAAGTCACTGTGCAGCCTGTGTCAGAGCCTCACCACCCTCACCAGGACAGGCTGTTCCCTTACATCCCACCTCAATCTCCCCTCCTGAGCTTGGAGCCGTTCCCCCCACTTCGATCAGCACAGACCCTGCTCAGTATTCTGCCCCCTCCCTTCCTGCAGCTCCCCTCTGGGTACTGTCAGACCCCTCATGGCCCCTCACAGCCTTCATCTCCCCTCCATCTGCACAGCCTCAGCCCGTCCCCATAGGGGAGCCGTTCCATCCCTTGCGCCATTTTTGTGGCCCTCCTCTGGATGCTCTCCAGCAGCTCCGTGTCCCTCCTGCACTGAGCACTCCCCATCTGCAGAACAGAGGGGCAGACGCCCTCCTTTGCTCTGCTTTGCATGCAGAGCAGGTATTGCCCCATGCAGCTCAGTGCACCCTCAGCTCAGTGCCAGCTGAGCCGTGGGGTTCTCTCCCAGCCCATCCCTCCCCCCTGTCTGGTCCCAATGGGTTCTTCCTCCTTGCTGCAGGACTTTGCATTTATCCTCCTTGAAGTCCCAGACCTCCTGCAGCCCCACTACTCTCACTGCTCTCCCTCCCTTCTGAGCTCCTCTGGGGATGCCTGGCTCATTGCTGCACCCAGCAGCGCTTTGGGTGTCTACTTTCAAGGTGCCCCCATCCCAGGAACAAAAAAAAGCCCATATTGTAGAGAAAAGCATCAGCTGGGAAGAGGAGGAGCAGGAGGGATGGTTGTAGAAGCCCGATGGGCTCCCGTGTGGTCGGTAGGGGTGCTGGTGTTCTGCCATGCAGCGCTGTGTGCAGAGCAGAGCGGTGCCAGGACGCGGCTGCTGCTGCTGCTGCTGCTGCTCTGGGTTCGCTCTGTGCCCAGACAGGGGGATGTTGCTGAGAATGGCAGCACCTTCCTCGGGCTCTTGCAGAGGAGGGAGGGGAGCAGGGCGAGGAGCTGCACCGTGTTGAAGCTGTGAGTGGTGGGCGCTGCATTGCGCTGCTGCTTGACTGTGGGAGCTGCACTGGAGCAGCGCTGCGTTCTGTTGGCATCCCATGGGGCTGCAGGGGGCCGCAATGGGCTGGAAGGTGTTGGGTGGCTCTGTGTGCTGGGCTGGGAGCAACGCAGGATGACTTGAGGGCCTGCGGTCCTGTGTGCCTCATCCGCAGGGGGGCCCGAGGCCCTGAGTGGGCACCAGGTGGTGTGACCCGTTGGTGGGGCTGGATGGTCTTTGAGGTTCCCCCCGCTTCAACCCAACCATTTTGTGCTGAGCAAGGAGCCAAACTGTAGATGCTCGCACCGAGACAAGAGGGAGTGAAGCAGAAATGAAGCAGAAGCCTCCGAATGAAGGTGGGGTGGGGGCAGAAAGGGGTCTCGTAGCCCCGCGCCGTTGTGAGCTCCATGCTCTGGGTGCTCCGCAGAAGCCCCCTCTGACCTCTCCGTTGTTCCTGTTCCGCAGGTGAAGACGAGAAACTGGCTGCTTCTTTGCTGGATGGGAAGTTTCCACGGAGCACGTCGATGCAAGACACCGTTAGGGAGGGGCACGGCATCCCCCCGCCCCCCCAGACGGCCCCGCCCCCACCTCCTTCTCCATACTATTTCGACACGGGCCCCCCTCCATCCTTCTCTCCGCCCCCGCCCCCAGGGAGAGCGTACGACACCATCAGGTCCAGCTTTAAGCCCAGCCTGGAGGCGAAGCTCCACGGGCTGCCGCAGGTCATCAGCGCGGCCGAGATGTACGACCAGGCCAGGACGTCCATCCCCTACCCCGAGAGGCAGAAGAGGGCCCGGTCCATGATAATCCTGCAGGATTCCTCCCACCTCCCCGTGGAGCCGACAGAGATCCCCCGACCCGGCCCATCCGCGACCCCTCCGGAGAAGCTGAAGAGGAAGGGGAGGGTGATCGACAACCCCTACGCCAACATGGGGCAGTTCAACGTCAGCCTGTTCGCTCCCACCAAGCCGCAGAGGAAGAAGAGCCCCCTGGTCAAGCAGCTGCAGGTGGAGGACGCGCAGGAGAGGGCGGCGCTCTCCATCACGGGGGGCTTCCCCAGGGAGCCCTCTCCCACCCGCCGGAGCCATCGGCTGAGCGGCGTGGACTACCAGCACCACGCCGGCATCGCGCAGGTGGAGGCCACGAGCATCCCCTTCGCCACCGCCATCGCCGGGGTCATGAAGGACAGAGACCGACGGCTGGACGAGAGGCGCAAATCCACTGTCTTCCTCTCGGTCGGGGCCATCGAGGGCACCCCCCCCAGCAGCGACATGCCATCCCTGCAGCAGTCCAGGTCTATCGATGAGCGGCTGTTAGGAAGCCGAGATGTACTACTGCCTTCCCCCGTCTCAGCTTTAAAGCCATTAATCAGCAGCTCGTCCTCTACGTTCATCCACCCCCTGACGGGGAAGCCCCTGGATCCCAACTCGCCACTGGCGCTTGCGCTGGCCGCAAGGGAGAGGGCCCTCTCCACCCAAGTCCCGTCCCGGTCGCCCACCCCGATCCACAGCCCGGACTCGGACAGAGCGGCCCCCCTGTTTGTGGACATCCAAACCAAAGAACCGGAGAGGGTGGAGCTGGAGAGCCTGGTGTCCCCCGCATACTCGCCCGCGGGGAAAGGGGCCGCAGCGGCGGTGGACGTGGCGGCGCTGACCCCCGCCAAGAGCCCGTGGGGGACTCCATCCACGCTGAGGAAGGAGGCCGAGGCGAGGGTGGAAGCGCCCGGCAAGGAGGAGAAGAAGCCGGAAGACAAGAAGTCCATGATCATCAGCATCGTGGACACGTCGCAGCAGAAGACCGCCGGCCTGATCATGGTCCACGCCACAAGTAACGGCCAAGACGAGCTCGGACTCGAGCTGAAGGAGGACAAGCCGCCCGTGCCCGAGGCGCGTGTGGAGCCGGCAGAGCCGCCCCCAGCGGAACCACAGCCCAGCCCCGCCGGGAAGGCACCGGGCAGCCCCGCCACCACCGGCAGCGAGAAGACGCTGGGTCAGGGCAGCTCGGAGGAGGAGGTGGAGCCCTACACCGTGACGCTGCCGCCGGCGCAGCTGTCCTCGAGCGACGAAGAGACCCGCGAGGAGCTGGCCAAGATCGGGCTGGTGCCTCCGCCCGACGAGTTCGCCAACGGGGTCCTGGTCACCACCCCCGGGACCCCCGTCAGCCACCTGGCGACGCCCGGCGCGACGCCCGCACCAGCGGCAGCCGCTCCCCCCGCGGGCGGAACACCCTCAGGGAAGCCCCCCGACGCCCCCGCGGCCCCGGAGTCGGCGGCCGACTCGGGCGTGGAAGAGGTGGACACCAGGAGCTCGAGCGACCACCACCTGGAGACCACGAGCACCATCTCCACGGTCTCCAGCATGTCCACGCTGTCCTCGGAGAGCGGGGAGCCCACCGACACCTACACTTCCTTTGCGGATGGACAAACTTTTATACTCGAGAAGCCACCAGTGCCTCCAAAGCCAAAACTCAAGTCCCAGCTCAGCAAGGGGCCAGTTACTTTCAGGGACCCACTTTTGAAGCAGTCTTCGGACAGCGAGCTCATCTCCCAGCAACATGCGGCCACGCTGGCGTCAGCCAGCATCGGCCGGCCACGCTACCTCTTTCAGAGAAGGTCCAAGCTATGGGGGGACCCCATGGAGAGCCGCCCGATCCACGGCGCCGACGACGACAAGCCGACCGTCATCAGCGAGCTGAGCTCCCGGCTGCAGCAGCTCAACAAGGACACGCGGTCGCTGGGGGAGGAGCCGGCCGGCTCCGCGCTGGATCCCGGCAAGAAATCTCCGGTGGTCGCGGCACGGTAAGAGGCGACGCGGGGCGGGGGGGAGGGGGGCGGCGGGGCCGGGCCGGGGGAGCCCGGTTCGCTCCGAGGGGGAGACGCGGGGCCGGCACCGCCCGGGGTCGGTCCATCCTGGGGCCGCTCCGTCCCGGGGTCGGTCCGTCCTGGGGATGCTCCGTCCCGGGGTCGGTCCATCCCGGGGTCGGTCCATCCCGGGGTCGCTCCGTCTTGGGGCCGCTCCTTCCCGGGATCGGTCCATCCCGGGGTCGGTCCATCCCGGGGCCGCTCCGTCCCGGGGATGCTACGTCCCAGGGATGCTCCGTCCCGGGGTCGGTCCATCCCGGGGTCGGTCCATCCTGGGGTCGGTCCATCCCGGGGTCGCTCCGTCTTGGGGATGCTCCGTCCCGGGGATGCTCCGTCCTGCGGTCGGTCCTTCCTGGGTCCGCTCCTTCTCCTTCCCGGGCTCGGTCCGTCCCAGGGTCGGTTGTTCCCGGGGCCGCTCCGTCCCGGGCTCGGTCCGTCCCGGTTCCGGTCTCTTCGGGCCGCTCCGCGCTCATCTCCCGGTCCGGTTCTCCCCTCGTGTCGCTGTTGGGCCGCGGTTCCCCATCCCGAACGTTTCCTCCCGAGCGGTTGATGGAGAACGACGCGTGTTTCCCCGTTGTTTCGCGTTTGGAAGCGCTGCGGGCGGCGCTGCCGGTTGCGCTGTGGAGGGTCGTGGGTCCGTTCCCCGCGTGGATTCGGGCCGACGGAACCCGGAGCCGTGGGGCAGGAAGGGACCCCCCAGCTCCCCCCCCCCAGCTCCCCCCTGCAGCCCCCCCAGCAGCCGCGTGGAGCGTCCAGGTGGGTTTGGATCCCGGCAGAGACGGAGGACCCCCCCCCAGCCCTGCATCAGCCCTGCCGGGCTCTGCCCCCCCTCCATGGGCACAATGTTCACCCCCCCGGTCACACGGAACCCCCCGCTGATCTACGTGTGAAACAGCAAAACCGAACGGCTCCAAATCGGACCCGGGATGCGGGAGGAAACCCCCGCCCGGCTCTGAGATGCGACCCCCCCCCCGCTGCCCTGCCTGGCCCAGCCGTGGGCTCAGCCCGGAGCTGGGGTCGGGGGGCTGAAGGGAGCAGCTCCTGTGTGTGCTGTGCTCGGCTCTCACAGTGCGCTCACAGCCGGGGGCGTTTTGGACCGGAGCCGGGGGGGGTTCGGTGCCCTGCAGCCCCCCGGGAGCGACCCCCGCTCCCTGCCGCCCTATTGAGCCGCTGTGGGCGGGCAGGGGCCGTGGTTGGTATCACGGATTGGAAGGAAAGCTCGGGATGTTGCTCTCGCTGATATCGGGGTCTGGCTGCTCCCTGCAGAGCGGGGCTCCTCGCTGTGGGCGCTGTGCGGGGTCAGTCTGCACTCAGCTCTGCACTGCTCTGCTTCCGAACACGCTGCAGTGCTGGGCGGGGGGGGGTGGTCCTGATCTTCTGCCTCAGGGCAGCCCCCCCTGCAGGGTTTGGGCCCTTTGCTGGGGGCAGCGTGGGGCGCAGCCGGCCTCCCCCCCCTGCTGGGGGTGCTGGGGGTGCTGGGCTGCCCACCTCCCCATCTGCCCCCTCGTTGGGTCTCTGGGAGCGATGAGTGAGAAGCCCCCACGGCTCCCACCTGCCGTCACACCCCCACCTCCCCCCCTGCCCTCCCATGTTCCCCATCACTGCGTCCTGGTGCTGCCCCCCTGTTCCCATAGGCTGTGTGAACCCCCCCATTCCCATAGGCTGTGTGAACCCCCCCATTCCCATAGGCTGTGTGAGCCCCCCCATTCCCTAGGGCTTGTGAACCCCCCCATTCCATAGGTGCTGTGTGAACTTCCCTCTATTGTTCCTATAGGGCGTGTGTGAAACTCGCCCCCTTCGCCATAGGCTGTGTGAGCGCCCATTCCATAGGGCTGTGTGAGGCCCCCCATTCCATAGGCTGTGTGTGAACCCGCTTCCCCATATCCCATAGGCTGTGTGACCCCCCATTCCCATAGGTTTGTGAACCCTCCCCATTCCCATAGGGCTTGTGTGAACCCCCCCATTCCCATAGGCTTGCTGTGAACCCCCCCCCATTCCCATTGGCTGTGTGAACCCCCCCATCCCTGAGGACCCCATCCCTTCCCCTCCTTCATGCCTGCAGACCATCTCCTACACTGCAACGCTGCATCCCCACCCCCATCTCCCTTAACAGCCCCCCCCCCAAAAGCTCTGCCCTGCTCGTGGTCTGCTGCACTGACCCCCTGTGCTGAGACTCTGTCCCCCTCCTCCTCCTTCTCCTCCTCCTCTTCCTCCTCCTCCTCCCCCCCAGCTGCAGGTAATGCCTTCCCCCATCCATGCCCCCCCGTGAGGGTTCCTCCTTGTATGAAATTGCTGTAAATCCAGGTGGTGACGTACAGAAAGGTGGGATAAGTGGGGCTGCCCCATTGCAGGGCACGTCTTGCAGCCCCCAGAGCTGTGCTGAGATAAGCAGCCGTCCCCAGCACTGCAGTGCTGCAGTGCTGCAATGCTGCAATGCAGCGGGACCATGCAGCCCTGAGCCCTACAGGCTGTGTGCACATATAATGGACCCAGCACTGTCCTGGAGCCAACACTGTCCTAGAGCCAGCACATATAATGGAGCCAGCATTGCTCTGGACCTAGGACTGTTCTGGAGCCAGCACATGTAATGGAGTCAGCACCGTTCTGAAGCCAGCACCATTCTGGATCCAGGACTGTTCTGGAGCCAGCACATGTAATGGAGCCAGCACTGTTCTGGAGACAGCACATATATTGGTTCCAGCACCATTCTGTACCCAGTACCATTCTGGTCCTAGCACTGTTCTGGAGCCAGCACATATAATGGAGCCAGCACCGTTCTGGACCCAGGAGTGTTCTGGAGCCAGCACATGTAATGGAGCCAGCACTGTCCTGGACCCAGAACCATTCTGGACCCAGAACCATTCTGGAGCCAGCACTGTTCTGGACCCAGAACCATTCTGGACCCAGAACCATTCTGGAGCCAGCACTGTTCTGGACCCACCACCGTTCTGGAGCCAGCACATATATTGGTGCCAGCACCATTCTGGACCCAGGACTGTTCTGGAGCCAGCACATGTAACGGATCCAGCAGGGTCCTGGACCCAGTGTCGTTCTGGACCCAGAACCATTCTGGAGCCAGCACTGTCCTGGAGCCAGCACTGTTCTGGACCCAGTGCCGTTCTGGACCCAGCACATGTAATGGACCCACCACTGTCCTGGACCCAGCAACGTTCTGGACCCAGCACCGTTCCGGACCCAGAACCATTCTGGACCCAGCACTGTTCTGGAGCCAGCACTGTCCTGGAGCCAGAACATATAATGGAGCCAGCACCATTCTGGACCCAGCACCGTTCTGGACCCAGCACTATTCTGGACCCAGAACCATTCTGGACCCAGCACATATAATGGACCCGGCACTGTTCTGGAGCCAACACCATTCTGGACCCAGGACTGCTATGGAGCCAGCACATGTAACGGACCCAGCATCGTTCTGGAGCTAGGATTGTTCTGGACCCAGCTGGCGTTGGGCAGGGCTCAGGGCTGAGCAGGACCCCTGGCAGAACCTCCCCCCCTCGCTCTGCCATCACAGCCGGTGCCTCCCCCAGCCCCAAAGTGCTGCTGTGGGGCGGCCATTGGTTCCGCTCCCTCGGGGTTTGCGGCTGGGGGTCGTTCTGACGCACGTCCCACGTTGTGGATTTGCAGCAGTTGCATCCAAGGGCAGGGAACGCTGCAGGGCCGCATCCATCTAACTGTGCCTATCTCCCCCCAAGGCAGCCTGTCCCGGGCGGACCTTTGACAAGAGGCACCGCAAAAGAGGCCAAGGAAAACTGAGAGTGGGAACCTAAGCTCAGAGTTGAGGCTCTCGATACAGGGGATGTTTGTCCCTCCATCCCCTCGCGGATGGGCTCAGCCTGCCCAGGAGGCCCCGCTGCAGCTGTGCCCGCGCTTTGCTCGCTCCTGGCGCAGCCTCCCACTCGTGCCGTGGCCGTGGCCGTGGTTGTGGGGGGAGCCCGGAGCCGGGACCACGCAGCTCCCGGGGCGGCCCCGCAGCAGCGCGAGGGTCGGGCGTGAAGAGCTGCTGACCGCCCCCCACTCACCCCCACAGCCCCCCAACCACCACCCCACGGTGCAGGAACGACCCGGAGCGCCGAGCGGCATCCATGACCACAATAAAGCTGTCGTGAACCAACGAGAGGTGTCTCGTTTCTGATTAGCGCTCAGCCCGTTGACTCGCAGTTCCATCCCGGTGCGGCTCACAGATGCTGCTCTTCAGTTGCTCTTTAGGCTCCTGTTCTGCTCCTGGCCCTGCAGGATGCGCTCGGATACCCCTCATCCTCATCCCCATCCTCATCCCCATCCCCATCCCCTGCGCTGCAGGGCTGCGTGTGAGCGGTGCTGCCCAGCACAGGGCTTGGCACGGAGCTCGTCTGGTTGCAGCTCCGTGTTTTGTCAGTGCAGCTCCGGGTCGGTGCATCTTTTTGTTTGCTCCTCTGCACTGCAGCAGAACGGGCGGCACTGCGGAATTGCAGCAGTGCAGTTTTTTGGGTGGTGTTTCCGGAGAGATGCAGCTGCTTTGAGTCTGTTTGGATGGGAAAAGGGAGGAGAGAAATAAGCCTTGAGGCATCGGGCTGCCAGGGCAGAGCCGCAGCTTCCAGTGTGACCCAAATGTGATGCAGTGAAATGGAGTGGGACGGAGTTCAGGAGGAGCGGAGCAGCACGAGGCCGAGCTGCAGCTGCCAGCACTGCTGTGTCCATGGCCCAAAGGGAGACAGATGATGCAGTCAATGATTGCAGCCCCACGGTGCAGGGATGTGCAGCCCGGAGCAGGGAAGAGCTGCAAGAGGCTCCTGCAGGACAGCAAGGCCAACAGCCCAGCTCTGACAGCAGCTGCAAAACGAGGGGAGAAAAGGCAGCTGGGGGATGACAAGAAAAAAGGCTAGAGGGTGAGAAAAAAGGCTGGAGGGTGAGAAGCTCCGGTGTGGAAAAGGAAGGGGGGGAGCTGGAAGTGCCAGTTGGAGTCCAATGGATCTTATGGCTCATTCCTGGAGCACAGCAGATCACTGTAGCACAGCATGGCATGGCATGGCATGGCATGGCATGGCATGGCATGGCATGGCATGGTACAGCACAGCATGGCACAGCATGGCATGGCACAGCATGGCATGGCATGGCATGGCACAGCATGGCATGGCATGGCATGGTACAGCATGGCACGGCATGGTGTGGAATGACAGCATGGCATGGCACAGTGTGGTATGACACAGAACAGTACAGCATGGTGTGGCACAACACAGCATGGTATGGCAGAGCACGGCATGGCATGGAACAGCATGGCACGGCACAGCATGGCACAGCACAGCATGGCACCCCATGGCATGGCACAAAGCAACACAGCATGGCACAGCATGGCACAGCATGGCATGGCACAGCACAGAGCAGCACAGCATGGCACCCCATGGCACGGCATGGCACAGCATGTCACTGTCCAGCATGGCACAGCACAGCACAGAGCAGCACAGCATGGCACCCCATGGCACAGCACAGCACAGCATGTCACTGTCCAGCATGGTACAGCACAGCACAGAGCAGCACAGCATGGCTCAGCACGGCATGGCTCAGCACGGCATGGCTCAGCACGGCACCCCATGGCACAGCACAGCACAGAACAGCACAGCATGGCACCCTATGGCACAGCACAAAGCGGCACAGCATGGCACAGCATGGCACAGCACCCCACAGCACCCCACAGCACAGCATGGCACAGCGTAGCACCCCATGGCACAGCACAGCATGGCACAGCATGGCATCCCATGGCACAGTACAGCATAAATCAGCACAGCATGGCTCAGCACGGCACCCCATGGCACAGCATGGCACCCCATGGCACAGCACAGCATGGCACAGCACAACGGCACCCCATGGCACAGCATGGCACCCCATGGCACAGCACAGCATGGCACCCCATTCATTCCTCAGCTCTGGGTCTGGGGTGCCCTGCAGCTCCTGCTGGTGCCATCTTTGGCTGCACACAGCAGAGCGCCGGCGCTGCTCCTTCCTCCTGCTGGATCCTGGGCAGGTCTGAGAAACTCCCACCCATTTCTTTGCGCCGTGAGCACGACCCGAAGGACAGCAAAGAAAGCAAAGAAAGCAAAGAAAGCAAAGAAAGCAAAGAAAGCAAAGAAAGCAGAGCTGTGGCTGAACCTGGCGGTCGCCTCGTGACAGCGGCTGAACCGCGGGCACAGCTCAGTGCTGCTGCTGGGAGGAGGGGGGAGTGCAGGGGGAGCCCGGGGGGTCTGCCCTGCCCACCCACCCCCCCTCCCATAGGAGGGTGGTGCCCTCCCGGCCCAGTTCAGGTTCTGTGCTGTGCTCAGACTCTGGCACTCTCTCATGCTCCCCTCCTTTGCGGCGGCGTTGGTCCCCTCTGCAGAGCTCTGAGTCACCGCAGAGCCCCACTGATACCCGCTGACCTTCAGCTGCTGCCCCACAGCCCCAGCACCCGGCCCTTGAGAAACCAGGCCCTTACCCCTTACACCCACAGTCATTAGGGTCAGAAGGTGTTGATCTGTATTTGCCACTCTTGTCCTCGCTGTGGACCATTTTTTCTCATGCATATGTTCTCTCTTCCCCCATTTCCCCCTTCCCTGCTCCATCCCCTCCTCCTATTCCACCCCATCCCTCTCCCCTTCCCCCTCTCCCCATTCCCAGCTGTTCCAGATCACTCTGTTAATCTGTTCAGGCTTTGGCTGTTGAGTCACGTACTGACCGATGTCCCATTTCCCATAGCACACACACAAACGTAACCTCAGCGAGCGTGGAAACCACCTGAACCCAGAGGGGCCCCCAGAGCCCCTCAGTGCCCAGAGCCCCCCAGCACCCAGAGCCCCTCAACACCCAGAGCCCCTCAACACCCAGAGCCCCTCAGCACCCAGAGCTCCTCAGCACCCAGAGCCCCTCAACACCCAGAGCCCCTCAACACCCAGAGCCCCCCAGAGCCCCTCAACACCCAGAGCCCCCCAGCACCCAGAGCCCCTCAGCACCCAGAGCCCCCCAGCACCCAGAGCCCCTCAGCACCCAGAGCCCCCCAGCACCCAGAGCCCCTCAGCACCCACCCATCCCTGGAGCCGCCGGGTGGCCACGAGCCGCCATCCACTGAGCCCGTGTCGCTGCTGCCCCGGACCAGAGCTAACATTCTCTCTCATTGCTCTCTTCCTGCTCTCCATCTGCATGTCCGCGCTGCTCTGTCTATGAACCGCCTGTGGCCTCAGGAGGGTGGGCGAGTTGTGTAAGTGAGCACGTTCTCATCTCATAGCGATCTCACGTTGTCCCTGCCTGCCCCGCTCCCCGTGTGCCCCGTAGTCTGTCCGTGTCCCCGTCTGTGCCCTCGTGTGCTGCTGCTGCTGCTGTTGCTGCTGCCCCATGGTGATGGCTGGGGAAATTCCCTCTGGCTACGACAGCGCTCAGGTGGGACCCCGTGCCCCCCTCAGCCCTCGCTGGGGCCGTCCCTGCAGGGTCCAGCCCCCAGGGCAGCTCCTGGAGGCCCCACACAGGGAGTGGAGCCGCCCTTCGTGCTCCTCCCGCACACAAACCCATACAGCCCAGAGCTGAACTCGTTGGCTGCCATTGAGGGGTCTTCGTGGTGGCCCACAGGGAAGTCACCGCCATGGGAATGGCCGACGTGGGATGGCTGTGGGGAAATCACAGCACAGAACGTGCCCTCCTCCTCCCATTCTGCTCGATGGCTGTTGCTGGAGGCTGTGCTGACCTGGCCCATTGGCCTCATTCCCTGCTGGTGGTTCTGGGATGGCCAGGTCGGAACTGGATGATCCATAAGGCCCCTTCCAACCCAACCCAACCCAACCCAACCCAACCCAACCCAACCCAACCCAACCGCTCTGCGGCTCTGTGACCTGTAAGAACCCTTCCAACCCAACCCAACCAACTCTACACCTCTGTGATCTTCAAGATCCTTCCCAAACCAGCTCAACCATTCTGTGTCTCTGTGATCTTTAAGATCCATCCCAGCCCAACCCATTCAGTGGCTCTGTGACTTACAAGGTCCCTTCCAACCCAACTCATTCAATGAATCTCCAGTTCCCCAGGCCGGACCAGGCCCCGAGGCCCCTTTCTCCCTGTGGGATTCCACCTGGGCACATGCTCCCACCCCAGGCCGCTCTCCAGGTGAATTTCCCCAGTGTGCATGGCCAGCTGTGTGGTCTTGGTTGTGCTTTGCCCATGTTTGTCCGTCTGCTCATCCCGTTGGCTTCTTTTTGACCCGTAGTGTGTTTGAACGTAGCTACATCCACCTGTGTTGCTCCCACGTGTGCCAGCACACCCAGAGCTATGGGCGTTCTCCTGTTTGATTTGACTTGTCATTTTCTGCACATTACTGGATTTCCAAGTCTGCACCCCCGGCCGGTGCCCGGCTGGGCAGGTCCAGCCCCCGGAGTGCGGAGTGGCAGCACGTAGGACTCTGATGCCAGATGCCCCCCACCGCCGCTGGGCTGCCGCTGCCTCCCGGATGCCAACTGCAGGGATCAGGTCTGCTCTGCTCCAGGCTGTGCTGCACCCGGAGGCGGTGGAGCCCAGGGCTGCTCTGGGCAGGGCCGTGCCCCGATCTTAGCGCAGCACGTCTCACCGTGTTGGCCCGTGGTTGGTGCTGGGAGGGCTCCTGTCTGTGCACTCTGTGCTGTTGTGCTGCAGGGGGGGGAGCTGTGGGTGTGTGGGCTCCATGATGGGGGCAGCGGTCAGGGCTGGTTTGGGGGCTGAGCAGAGCCGGCTGCTGACCCCGCTCTGGGATACCACTGGTTTCATTCATGTGACAGGCGCTGTTGGCAGCGCACAGCATGGTGTGGTGTCCCATCCCTGTTCAGCTGAGCTGACATTTCAGACAATGGCAGTGCCCCCCTGCAGCCCCTTAGTGCAGCATTGTTCCCATTGAAAGCATCCGACAGCAATGGAACGAGGTGTGCAGCGCGCTCCGGCTTTCACTGGTGTTTGCTTATCTGGGTGCTTTCGGTGTTTTCCTGGCACAGGTTTTGCATTTGCTTTTTGGGAAGGGTGGGGGGTGTAAAACTGGAATAGTTGCTGGTTACACCGTGGAGGTTCCATGGTCTCTGGGAACGTGTCGTAGAATCAGGGAGCTGTAGGGTGGTTGTGTTGGAAGGGACCGTGTCAGACAGAGCCGTGGAGTGATCGGGATGGAATGGCTCTTAGACACCATAGAGCCATGGAATCGTTGGGTTGGAAGGGTCCTTTAAGATCATAGAGCCGTGGAATGGTTGGGTTGGAATGGCTCTTAGAGATCATAGAGCCATGGAGTGATCGGGATGGAATGGCTTTTAGAGACCATAGAGCCATGGAATGGTTGTATTGGAAGGGTCCTTTAAGATCATAGAGCCGTGGAATGGTCGGGTTGGAATGACTCTTAGAAATCATAGAGCCATGGAGTGATCGGGATGGAATGGCTTTTAGAGACCATAGAGCCATGGAATGGTTGTGTTGGAAGGGTCCTTTAAGATCATAGAGCCGTGGAATGGTCGGGTTGGAAGGGTCCTTTAAGATCATAGAGCCGTGGAATGGTTGGGTTGGAATGGCTCTTAGAGATCATAGAGCCATGGAATCGTTGGGTTGGAAGGGTCCTTAAAGATCATAGAGCCATGGAATCGTTGGGTTGGAAGGGTCCTTAAGGATCATCCAGAGCCAACCCCCCGCTGTGGTCTGGCTGCCCCCCAGCTCAGGCTGCCCAGGGCCCATCCATGGCCTCAGGCACCTCCAGAGATGGGGCATCACAGCTCTGGGCAGTGCCAGGGCTGCACAGCTCCCTGATTAAACGCCTTCCTGACTTCTGAGCTCAATCTCTGTCACTATCAGCCCCGCTCCTGCTCACGTGCTGCCTTGGTAATGTCTTATAAGCGGTCTGGGAGGCCTGAAATTGTAAAGGAATGCTGCTTGGGCAGCGGTGGGGGCAGCATCTGGGGCAGGCAGTGTCTATGGGGCAGGGCAGCACACAGCCATCCCGCTGGGTCGCATCCTTTGAGCACCGAGCCAGTTCAGGGCTGGTGCTGGTTGTGCTGCACCTAAGCAGCCCGTAACATCCCATAACCTCCCTGTTTTGCTCTCCCATGACGACGTGGCCTCAGGCAGTGGATTTAGGGAGAGGAATTTCATGCTCTATTTGAACTGGTGAGGCCGGAGGTGGTTTGTGGCACATAACGCAGCCTCCTCTGGGTCGGTACATGTGCTGTTGGGTGAGGAGGGCTCCGGGTTCTGCTGTGTGCCCTTGGGGCAGCCATCTCCCAGCAGTGCACCCAGCTCTGCTTGCAGTGCATCCAAGGCCTCCTGGTCTCCCCCATCGCTCCTGTTGGGTCCACATCATCGTCCAACCCAACCTGTGTGCCTTGTTTCCATTCACACCCACTGAGCTTTGGCAGGTGTGGGTCTGCTCATTGCGCTGTCCCTGTTGTGTGTCCCATTGGCAGTGCTCCGTTTCCACCTCTTCCATCCCTTCCCAACCTTTCTCTGAGCACAGAGTGTGGCCGCATCGCTGCGCTGCCCATCTGCGGGCACAGCTGTGACCCACAGGGATTGCCAGTCCTCTGTGGGGCTCCTTGATCATAGAACTATCTAATGGCCTGGGTTGCAAAGGACCCCAGTGCTCATCCCATCCAACCCCCTGCTGTGTGCAGGGTCACCAACCAGCAGCCCAGGCTGCCCAGAGCCACATCCAGCCTGGCCTTGAATGCCTGCAGGGATGGGGCATCCACAGCCTCCTTGGGCAACCTGTTCCAGTGCGTCACCACCCTCGGGGTGAAAAACTTCCTCCTAAAAGTCCCAAGAGGGAATTTAGGTGCAGGCTGAGGGTTCCAGAGCTGCTGGTTGTACTGGGGCTGTGTCGGTGGTGGAGGTGGTGGTGGTGGTGGTGATGGTGGAGGTGGTTGGTGGTGGTTGGTGGTGGTTCGATGTGGAGGTGGTGATGGTGGTGGTGATGGTGGTGGTGGAGGTGATGGAGGTGATGGTCGTGATGATGGTGGAGGTGGCGGTGGTAGATGTGGTGGTGATGGTGGTGGTTGGTGGTTGGTGGTGGTGATGGTGATGGTGGTAGCTGGTGGTAGTGGAGGTGGTGGGGAGAGGACAGGAATGAGGAGCTCATAATTGTAGTAGAAGGTGAAGGGCAGAGTCAGCGTTCCATATCAGCGCCCCGTTTGGTTTTGCAGCGTTGCTAATTGTAGGAGAGCCGCCGTGCTTAGTGAGCAGCCGTGGGCTGCAGGAAACACAGGAGGTCTGGGGGACGTTGGGTGGAGAATCACACGTTGTTCAGGCTGGATGAGAGCTCTCAGGTCGCTGTTCCAACCCCAGCCCATCCCCATTGCGTCCCCCAGTGCCACTCCATGTCACACCCAATGGGGGTTCTTTGCATGGGTGGCAATGGCAAAAGCCATCAGTAGGAATGGGTTTGTGTGTATCGCCATTCCCCGTGGGGATGTTTGTTGCTTGCAGCTCCCCATGGAGCGTGAAGTTGGAGTCACAGAGTGGTGATGTTGGAGGGGAGCGCTGGGGGCTCCCGGGGCACCACCAGGTCTGCATGGCCGCGGTGGGGGCTGTGCCAGCGCTGGGCCGTCCTCGCAGCAAAGGGCCATTCCGTGTCTTCCTATGGGAAATCTTCTTATTGCACCTCAGTGTGCCCGTTGCTGCTTGTCCCCACTCTGGGCACCGCCTCCCCATTCTTCATCCCCTTCCATCAGGTATTGACACACTGAGACCCCCTCAGCCTTCCCCCGGCCAAGCAACCCCAGCTGTCCCAGTGCCCCATGTCGCAGCCCCTCATTGCCATCACGGCCCTCTTGTCTCTCCCAGAGTCCACATCCGTCCTGCAGTGGGGAGCCCAGCGCTGCTGGCCCCGCTCCTGCAGCCCCACATCTCTGCACTGTGGGTCCCGGCCGGGCGCTCAGCTCAGTTGCTCCCATTGCAGCCAGGCGTGCTGCCATTCAGCAGCACTGTCCTTTTCCTGGTGAGACGTGGCCATGCACTCTGGCCTTCAGCTCGCAGGTTTCCTTCCCTTTCTTCCTCTTTCGCCCTTCCCTGTCGCATCTGTTTGCAGAGGCAGGCGAGGAGTTTCTGGCAGACCGAACCCCTTGGAAATGGGGGCTGTGGAGGTGTGACACCATCTGTATGTGCTGCCCAGTGCAGGGGGACTCAGCATCTCCATCTGCATTCAGGCCAACAGAGAGGGGCAGTGCCTGCCCTGCAGCCCACCCTGCCCATGGCCGTTACCCTGGGGCTGCTGGAGAATCATGAGTGCAGCCCCATGGCTCAGTGACGCCTCGGACCATAGAATGGCCTGAGTTGCAAAGGCCCGCAGTGCTCATCCAGTCCCAACACCCTGCTGTGTGCAGGGCCGCCAACCAGCAGCCCAGGCTGCCCAGAGCCACATCCAGCCTGCAGGATCCTCTGTGCAGCTCCGTGGTGATGTTTTGGAGGGGGATGAGGAGATGGGGGCACCAGGAGGTGGAAGCAAGAGAACAAGAGGCAGAGCTCCCATTGCAGTGACTGGAAGGCGTCGCCTGTTGCTGGGTCTGGTTATTGCTGAAGGAATTGGGGCTGAAGTCTGAAGATCAAAGGAAGGAGACTCAACCAGCAGCAACGTTCACAAAATCTACCTTTTAATAATGTTCCCAAAGGGCCCAATTAGCGGCCGGGCAAACACAACACCCCATTTGCTTGGTCAGAACGTGCTTTCCACGTGAGATGCTTCCCACGAGGGCTGCTCCCCCTTTCTGCTGGTTGCAGCCCGTGCTGTGGGATGTGCTGGGTCCTGGGCTCCCTGATGGGGGGCAGCGCTTTGAGAGCCGCCATCCTCATGCTGCTGGTTCTCCAAGGCGCAGCCGGGGCATCGCCACATACAGGAGATGAAGGAAGCAGTTTGTTTTCCCTATGAAGCTTCTGGGTTGCATTTACACAACGGTGCCTAAAGCAGCAGCGGGCAGCACTGAAGCCGTTGTGAAACCTGGTAAAGGCAAAGCCCCTGAGAGCATCGCCCTAAAACAGAGCAGCACCATGAGATGGAGCAGCGCCATAATGCAGAGCAGTGCCATAATGCAGAGCAGTGCCTTAATGCAGAGCAGTGCC
>NC_029516.1:450047-482385 GCF_001577835.2 Coturnix japonica
GACCCTGAGAGCAGTCCGCCTTAATAACAGAGCAGCCACCATGAGAGGAGTCACAGCGCCATAATGCAGAGCAGTGCCCATAATGCAGAGCCAGTGCCTCTATAGGCAGAGACAGTGGCCTTAATGCAGAGCAGCGCCTTAATGCAGGGCAGCGCCTTAAATGCGAGGCATGCTTAATGCAGAGCAGCGCCTTAACTGCAGAGCAGTGCCTTAATGCAGTAGCACGCCTTAATGAAAGCGCTAATGCAGGAAGCAACGCCTTATGTCAGAAGCAGTGCCGACATGAATGCAGAGCGTGCCTTAATGCAGAGCAGTGCCTTAAGCAGAGAGTGCACATAATGCAGAGCAGTGCGTTACTGCGAGCAGGGGCCCTTAATGCAGAGACAGTGCCATAATGAAGCAGTGCCATAATCAGGTGGAGTGGGCCATAATTGCAGAGCAATGCTTAATGCAGAGCAGTTGCCATATGCAGAGCAGCGCCTTAATGCAGAGCAGCGCCTTAATATAGTTGTGATTTCGCCGCCTTAATGCACGAGCCCAGAAAGAAAAAATAAAAAAACCGCCTAATTGCAGAAGCAGCGCCGTGTAATGCAAGAGAGCGCATAAATGCAGAGCTGTGCCCATATGCAGAGCCAATGCCCCATAATGCGAGACCAGTGCAAATGACCAAGAGCAGTGCCTTAATGCAGAGCAGTGCCTTAATGCAGAAAGCTTATGCCATAATGCAGAGCAGTGCCTTAATGCAGAGCAGTGCCTTAATGCAGAGCAGTGCCATAATGCAGAGCAGCGCCTTAATGCAGAGCAGTGCCATAATGCAGAGCTGTTGCCATTAATTTGCGAGCGAGTTGCCATAATGCAGAGCAGCGCCTTAATGCAGAGCAGTGCCCATAATGCAGAGCAGAGTGGCCTTTAATGCTCAGAGCAGCTTGCCTTAATGCAGAGCAGCGCCTTAATGCAGAGCAGTGCCTTAATGCAGAGCAGCGCCTTAATGCAGAGCGTGCATAAATGCAGAGCAGTGCCTTAAATGCAGAGCATGCCATAATGCAGAGCAGTTGCTTAATGCAGACAGTGCCATAATGCGAGCAGTGCCTTAATGCAGAGCAGTGCCTTAATGAAGAGCCAAGTCGCATAGGCAGAGCAGTCCTTAATGCAGAGCAGTGCCATAATGCAGAGCAGCGCCTGTAATGCAGAGCAGCGCCTTAATGCAGAGCAGTGCCATAATTGCAGAGCAGTGCCTTAATTTGCAGAGCAGTGCCCATAATTGCAGAGCAGTCGGCCTTTATATGGCAGACAAGTCCTTAATAGCAGAGCAGTTGCCTTAATGCAGAGCCAGTGCCTTAATGCAGAGGCAGTGCCATTAATGCAGAGCAGCGCCTTATGCAGAAGCAGTTGCCATAATGCAGAGCAGTGCCTTAATTGCAGAGCAGTGCCTATTAATTGCAGAGCAGTGCCTTAATGCAGAGCAGTGCCATAATGCAGAGGCAATGCTTTATGCAGAGCAGCGCCTTAATGCAGAGCAGGTTTGGCCTTAATGCAGAGCAAGTGCCATTAATGCAGAGCAAATGCCTTTAATGCAGGCAATGCCTTAATGCAGCAGCATGCCATAATGCAGGAAGCAGTGCCATAATGCAGGAGCAGCGGGCCTTAATGCAGAGGCGCGCCTTAATGCAGAGCAGTTGCCTTTAATTGCACAGCAGCGCCATAATGCAGAGCAGCGCCTTGAATGCAGAAGCAGTGCCATAATGCCACAAGCGCGCCATAATTGCAGAGCAGCGCCTTAATGCAGAGCCAGTGCCATAATGCAGAGCAGTCCATAATGCAGAGCAGTGCCTTAATGCAGAGCAGTGCCTTAATGCAGAGCAGTGCCTTAATGCAGAGCAGTGACTTAATGCAGAGCAGCACCATGAGATGGAGCAGTGCCTTAATGCAGAGCAGCACCTTAATTGCAGACAGCGCCATAATGCAGGAGCAGTGCCTTAATGCAGAGCAGTGCCATAATGCAGAGCAGTGCCTTAGTGCGACGCAGGTGCCATAATGCAGAGCAGCGCATAATTGCAGAGCAGCTGCCTTTAATGGAGAGCAGCGCCTTATGCAGAGCAGGCGCCATAATGCAGATGCAGTGGCCTTATGCAGAGCAGTGCATAATGGCAGAGCAGTGCCTTAATGCAGAGGCAGTGCCATAATGCAGAAGCAGTGCTTAATGCAGAGCAGCACCTTAATGCAGAGCAGCGCCATAATTGCAGAAGGCAGTGCCTTAATGCAGAGGCGTGCCATTAATGCAGAGCAGTGCTTAGCAGAGCAGTGCCAATATTGCAGAGCAGTCCATTTAATGCAGAGCAGCGCCTTAATGCAGAGCGCCTTAATGACAGAGCAGTGCCTGTTAATGCAGAGCCAGCCCATAATGCAGACGCAGTGCCTTAATGCAGAGCAGTGCCTTAATGCAGAGCAGTGCCATAATTGCAGAGCAGTGCCTTAACTGCAGAGCCAGTGCCATACAGCAGAGCAGTGGCCTTTAATGCACAGCAGCGCCATAATGCAGAGCAGCGCCTTAATGCAGAGCAGTGCCATAATGCAGAGCAGTGCCATAATGCAGAGCAGCGCCTTAATGCAGAGCAGCGCCTTAATGCAGGCATGCCTTAATGCAAGAGCAGCGCCATAATGCAGAGCAGTGCCATAATGCAGAGCAGCGCCTTAATGCAGAGCAGCGCCTTAATGCAGAGCAGTGCCTTAATGCACAAGCAGCGCCATTAATGCAGAGCAGCGCCTTTAATGCAAGAGCCAGTGCCAGTAAATGCACAGCAAGCGCCATAATGCAGAGCAGCGCCTTAATGCAGAGCAGTGCCATAATGCAGGCCATGCCAAATGCAGAGCAGTGCCTTAATGCAGAGCAGTGCCTTATGCAGAGCAAAAGTTGCCTTAATGCAGAGCAGTGACTTAATTGCGAGCAGCACCATGAGATGGAGCAGTTGCCTTAATGCAGAGCAGCCCATAATGGCAGACAGTGCCTTAATGCAGAGCAGTGCATAATGCAGAGCAGGCCTTAATGCAGAGCAGCACCTTAATGCAGAGCAGCGCCATATGCAGAGCAGTGCCTTAATGCAGAGCAGTGCCATAATGCAGAGCGTTGCCTTGATGCAGAGCAGTAGCCATAATGCAAGCAGTGCCTTGATGGCAAGCAGTGCCATAATGCAAGCCAGTGCCATAATGCAAGCATGTGCCTTGATGCAGAGCAGTGCCATAAATGCAGAGGCAGTGCCTTGATGGCAGAGCAGTGCCATTAATGCAGAGCAAGTGCCATTAAGTGTACAGAGCAGCGCTTAAATGAGAGGCAGTGCCTTATGCAGAGCAGTGCCTTAATGCAGAGCAGCGCCATATGCAGAGCAGTGCCTTAATGCAGAGCAGTGCCTTATGCAGAGCAGTGCCTTAATGCAGAGCAGCGCATAATGCAGAGCAGTGCCTATAATGCAGAAGCAGTGCCATAAATGCAGAGCAGTGCCTTAAATGCAGAGCAGTGCCATAATGCAGAGCAGTGCCTTAATGCAGAGCAGCGCCTTAATGCAGAGCAGTGCCATAATGCAGAGCAGTGCCTTAATGCAGAGCAGTGCCTTAATGCAGAGCAGTGCCATAATGCAGAGCAGTGCCTTAATGCAGAGCAGTGCCATAATGCAGAGCAGTGCCTTAATGCAGAGCAGCGCCTTAATGCAGAGCAGTGCCATGAATGAGAGCAGTGCGCATAATGCAGAAGCAGCGCATAATGCAGAGCAGCGCCTTAATGCAGAGCAGTGCCATAATGCAGAGCAGTGCCTTTAATGCAGGAGACAGTGCCCTTAATGCAGAGCAGTGCCTTAATGCAGGGCAGTGCTTAATGCAGAGCAGTAGGCCTGAATGCACGAGCAGCCTTTGAATGCAGAGCAGCGCCTTAAGCAGAGCAGCGCCTTAATGCAGAGCAGTGCCTTAATGCAGAGCAGTGCCATAATGAGAGCAAGAATTGACCAATGCAGAGCAGATAGCCTTATGCAAGGGCAGTGGCCTATGCAGAGCAGCCTTAATGCAGAGCAGTGCCTTAATGCAGCTTGGTGCTGGTAGGTCCGTGTGAGCACACAGTCCTCTGGCAGATCACAGGACCAACGTGAGCCCACAGCGCGGAGTGCTGGTCCAGAAGGAGCCCTGTGAGCAGATATGGCCGCTGTGCGTAATGCATGGGAAGGGAGGCAGTGCTGAGCCATCAGTTGTGTAAGGCTGCATCCAGAGACACTTCCATGTCCCTGAGCAGAACTGAGAGCAAAGCGCTGTGCTGCTGCCCCATGGAGGAGCCGTCTAACAGAGCTGGGCAGTGGGGAGCAATGTTCTCCTATGGCACAGAGCAGAGCTCCTGCAGGCGCTATGGCGGTGCTGCTGCCAACCAACTTGCAGAAGAGGACGTGCTCTGCAGAGCTATTTCCTGAGCCCGCCTGACCCCGGAAGCCACCGGACAGCAGAGGAGCTGTGCTGACGGCCGCAGGGTCCTTGCAGTGCGTCGTGCTGCAGCTCTGCACCCTCGCAGGCAGTGACAGCAGCGCTGACATCACCGCATTCACTGCACACCAGCCTGACCCGGCTCTGAGGAGGGTCGGCAGTGACACCAGAGCACAGCTGACAGCAGCGCCTCGCGGTGCCCGTCTGTGGGGATTTACAGATCCTCTGCTGGGCCGCCACGTGCCCCCGAACCCTTTCTGTTGGCAGCTGAAACTCAAAGAAGCCCAGGACAAATTGCAGCCTTAGTGGGGCAGATCTCCCCCGTCTGAACTCCCACCCTCAGCTCCTGGGTCCTCCCTGGCACAGCAACGCCTGGAAGCTCTCAGAATCATTCAGATGGAGAAGAGCTCTGAGACCCCCAGTCCAACCTGAACCCATCCCACTGCCCACGTCCCCCAGTGCCCCATCCCTGTGCTCACCCAACACCCCCAGGGATGGGGACTCCCCCCCTGCCCTGGGCAGCTGTGCAGTGCTGACCGCTCTTTGGAGCACAGCTTGGTCCCCATCTCCACCCTGACCCTCCCAGCACCGTCAGCCCATCCCCTCAGCGCTCAGCACGGCGTGCTGCTGTCCTCTGGAATCCTCTCTGCAGCAGTCCTCACCCATCCTGCGTCAAGATTAATGCACATTTGGGCACAGATTTTGGCTTGTTCTGCAAGTTCCATGGAAGATGAGCCCTCGGACCATGACTAATTGCATCCCTCAGCAGCAGGGCAGTGGTGTCTCATCGCATTGCTCCTGGTGGGCCTTAGCCACGTCCTCATGCTGCATTTGGCACCGAGTGCCGGCTGGGCGCTGAGCAGTGCGTTAGTGACAGCTGGGTGTCACCTGCTGCCTGCTGAGCACTCCTGCATGGCAGCTTTGTGCCCTCCTACCACTGCAGTCTCTTCCTTCCCAACCCCTGGGAGCAGTCCCCCTCTCCATCCCATCTTCGCCAGGCTGATCAAGCTCTTGGCAAGCAGCTGCCACTGCCTGCAGCCGCCGCTCTTCACATCTACCTCTCTTGAATGCGAGGGACCCAAACTGCCCTCCACATTGCAGCAGAGATGGCGGCGGTGTCTGCTGCAGTGATGTGAGTGCACATGTAGGTCTTGCAGCACTCCTGCTGTGCCGGTGCCTCCGTGCTGTGCCAGCAGACCCAGAACTTGCTCTTCCTTCATCACTCCCCGTGATGAGCTCTGTCTGAAAGCAGAGATCCTTTGGCAGCCCTGTGAGCAGAGCAGAGCGCTGTGCTGTCCCCATCCCTCTGTGTTCTGTTTCTCGTACTGCAGTCCCCAAGGTCGCTCGGTTGTTCCTCTTTCATATTGATGGCACTTCCCAAGTGTGACTCACCGTCACGCTCCTTTGTAGCTCCTGCTTTCTGTGCCAAGGTGGGGAGGACAGGAGCACAAGAGGCAGCGTGGCTGAGCCCAAGGGCTGCAGTCAGCCCTTCCTGTTCCTATGGAGCTCATCTTCCATTGGCACCCATGGGCCTCCCGGATTGTGGCTCTTACGCAGGGTCTGCGTTGGTGGCTTTGGGCGCTGCGTGCATTTCTGTCTCCATCGGTTCATTCTGGGAGGGGAAGGCAGAGCTGGAGGTGCCGTGGTGCCCCGTTGCCTTCCTGCCCTCCATGGCTGGGCTGGAGGTTGGGTTGCCAGCTGGCCAAGGCCAGCTCAATCCATCAGGTGTGTGTTGGCAAAGCGCAGCCTGGTCAAAGAGTGGCATCAGGGCAGCTGGAGGCAGTGAAGGGCAGAAGGGGCTGAGCTGGCTGAGCTGGATGTGGGGCACATATAGGGACCACACAAAGTCCCACAGCCCCACTCAGTACCCGGGCCCCAATGGCCCCACAGGGTGACACCCTCAGGCTGCACAGGCCAACAGGCTCGGTCCGGTCGGAGCACTCCAAACAGTTGCTCTCCTGCTGTTTTTTTGGCTCCTTTATTTTCTCTTTCCGAGCATCCTTGTTGACGCCAGGCAAGGTCTGTGCCAAGCAGGTGATGCAGAAGGGAGGTGTTCGTGCAGCACCATTTGTCTCCTGTCACATCCTCCAGGCTGGTGCAGAGCAGACCTTGGCCGGTGCCCAGGGACACCGCGTGTCCCCGGTGCTGCTGCAGAAGATCCAGCCCTGCGCCACGCTGCCCACACAGCCCTGCAGGTCAGGGTGATGGTGGCCATGGGGGCAGAGCAAGATGTAGGCAGCTCAGACCCTTTCCTGGCCCACGGGCAGCACGTGGCAGAGCTCAGCCCCACTCTGTGATGGGCAGACCCTGCTGCCCCACATGCGGGTGCCTGGGGAGGTGTTGGAAGTCCCTCTCGTCCCACAGAGGGTCTGATGTGCTGAGGCGGTTGTGCATTGCTGTAGCTGGTGCTCAGTTAGCGAGGGGAGGTGTTTCCATCCAGAGGGGTGCGAGGTCCTCAGTGCGGAACTTCCCGGTGCACCCGCAGAGGGCTGCAGGGCCAGGGCTGCTCCCAGGACGGCTTTGGGTGCTGCGGAGCGCAGCCGGGATCCAGAGCTCCCGGAGAGAATTCTGCTCCTCTTTGGGCTGCTCGGAGCCGACCTGGCGGTGCTGGCAGCAGACCTTGGCCGCAGCGCTCCGAGCCGCGTCGCTGCGCGCTGTGTGTGTGCTCCGTGTCTGGGGACCTGGCCTGACCCCGCGCTCTGCTCTCTCTCCTCTCTCCCGCTGTACCGCTCTTTCTGCAGACTTTTCAGTAGTTTAGGAGAACTCAGCACCATTTCCCAGCGGAGCTCCGGGACCACCTACACGGTTCGACCTGGCAGTCGCTATCCCGTAACCCGACGTACCCCCAGCCCCGTGAAGCCGGCTCTGGATCGGACAGAGCCGCTCAGCACCGTGCGGCCCTACGGCCTGACCCCTCCCACCATCCTCAAATCTTCCAGCCTCTCCATCCCACACGAGCCCAAGGAGGTGCGCTTTGTGGTCAGGAGCGTGAGCGCCCGGAGCCGCTCCCCATCCCCGTCCCCCTCGCCAGGGCCACCCCTGCACACCCTGCACCCGCCGAGGCCCTTCATGCAGAAACCCCTCCACCTGTGGAACAAGTACGACGTTGGGGACTGGCTGGAAAGCATCAACTTGGTGGAGCACCGAGACAAGTTTGAGGACCATGAGATCGAGGGCACGCATCTGCCCGCCCTCACCAAGGAGGACTTTGTAGAGTTGGGGGTGACACGGGTCGGCCACCGGATGAACATTGAGCGGGCGCTCAAGCAGCTGGTGGACAGCTGACCGTGTCAGGCAGCGCCGGCCTCTTCCAGAGCCACTGACAGGGGTGGGGGGACGTTTCTACCAGACTAATAAAACCCATTTTGATTCTCTTTCTACTCTGAGCACTGCACTGAAGGGTGCGGAGCCGACGGCTCCCACCTGTTCCCAGGCGGCCCCGCACCGCGCACACGCAGCCCCACTCGGCCCCGCCGGCCCCGCGACGCCTTCAGGAAAAGGAATGTTGCATGAAATACATCCTCTTTTCCGTCCCTCCCAGAGAGTCCGGCCTGTATATCGCTTGATGTGCTCTTGCCTGGAGGCGTCGCCGGTGGCCGGCAGGGCAGAGGAGCCACGTGCCGCCGTGCCCGGGCACTGTGCCTGGCCTGCGGCACGGTGACACCTGGCTGGGGCTGGGGGCCGACCCGCCGCCATGCGAGGAGCCTGACCCTGCTGCAGGCACCTCGTGTGGCAGGTGGGAACAGGCCGAGCGGGCCCCGGGGTGTGCAGCACGGCCAGGCCCAGCAGCGCAGCCAGGCCCAGCAGTGCAGCTAAACCCAACGGTGCAGCCAGGCCCAGCCACGGAGCCAGGCTGGGGGGCACAGCTGGGCCTGGCAGCGCCCCTAGGCCTGGTGGTGTGGCTAGGCCTGGCAGTGCAGCTCGGCCTGGCGGTGCACTCAGGCCCAGCAGTGCGATGAGGCCTAGCGGTGTGGCTGGGCCAATGGTGCACCCAGGCCCAGCAGCACAACGAGGCCTGGTGGCACCGTGAGGCCTGGTGGCACCGTGAGGCCTGGTGGCACCGTGAGGCCTGGTGGCACAAGGCCTGGTGGCACAGTAAGGCCTGGTGGCACCGTGAGGCCTGGTGGCACCACGAGGCCTGGTGGCACAAGGCCTGGTGGCACAGTAAGGCCTGGTGGCACAAGGCCTGGTGGCACCGTGAGGCCTGGTGGCACCATGAGGCGTGGTGGCACCGTGAGGCCTGGTGGCACAAGGCCTGGTGGCACAATGGTGCCTGGTGGCGCGGCTGGGCCCGGCGGAGCCGCCTGCTGCAGGAGGCAGGCAGGGTGCTGAGGGGGGGGAGCGGCCTTGGCAGCGGGGCGGCCCCATAAGGGGCTGTGTTTGCCATGGGGGTGGTCGCCCCGCTCCCACCCACTCCTCCCCCTGCGGCCCCTCGTCCGGCTCTCCCGGAGCTGTGCAAGAGAGGGACCGAAACCGCATGGATTGAAGCATGTTTGGGGGGTGTCGAGGGAGGCTGGTGGGGACCCAGCAGCAAACGCTTTGCCAACGGTGAGGGTGGGGGGTGGGGGGAGGTGTTTGGTTTCCTCTTGGTTGGGGGTCTTGTTTCCAAGGGGACGCGTTGGTGGGTAATATTTAATCTCCGTGCATTTATATAGAGAGCAGCTGATGATCTACAAGAGACGATTCCGACCTACAGGATTCCCACTCTGTCCTCGTCATCCTTATTTTGCATCTTTTTAACCAATCAATCAGCTATATATTTGAAAAGAGAGAGCAAATATCTATATATCTATATCTATAGCTATAGCCACCTGGTTTTGGTAGAGTTTTACTAAATCTATTTATCTCTAGACTTGTTGAGACGCTGAACGATGGTTGGTGGCCACGCCCTCCCCCCCCCCCCCATCGGCTCAATGGGAGTTTTTAGCGACTGACTGAAGAATGTGAAAAGATAAAAGAAAGTGTTAAAAAAAAAAGAGTTTTTAAAAGAAAAAAAAAAAAAACAAAAACAAACCCCAAAACCCAACAGCTCCTTTCAGACCCTCCGGATTTTAAAGATTTAGAATCTCAAAGCAGCGGCAGCGCTCGGTTTTTGGGACACGCCACGTCTTCCATCCCCACAGGCAGAGGCCGGCGCGTGGGGTCGGACTGCTCCCCATCCCGCTCCCCGTCCCACTTCCCGTCCCGCTCCCTGTCCCACTCCCCATCCCGCTCCCCGGCTGCTGCTCCCCCTCCGCTGCTGGGGAACCCGCAGACCCCCCAACATGGGGCGGCCCCGGTTCTGGAGGGGCAGCAGCCCCCGTTCCCGCGCCCCACGCGCTCCCCTTGCTGGCGTCACGCGCCCGGGCTCAGGGGTGTCCAGGGGACGGCTCGGTGACCGGCGTTCCCCAAAAGCCGAGTCCCCCGCGAAGGCATTAACTCTTCTGGTGCTAGAGGGAAGGACAAGGAGGTTCCTTCTGACCCTCACACATCTACCAACCTTTACAACCTTCGGCCGGTGGAAGGCCCAGGGCTGGGGCTGCGGCCCCTTCCCCTGCGCGCGGCCCCGGCGGAGCCCCTCGTTTGGGCCCCGTTGGCGGCGGTGCCGTCTCCTTACCCCGAGCTCTTGGCCCGTGTGGCTCCATGCAGAGCTCTTTGGAAACCACTGAACTCTGTGTATCCACAGCGCTTCTCCCCTCCCCGGGCGATGCCCCAGCGCTTGCGTGGGGAAGGCAAGGGGCTCCCAACACGAACCTTCTTATTCTGCAAGCAAAAATCCCGCTGTAGATCCCCGGGGAACTCCAGGCCTCCCACCCAATAACGGGGGAGCCGGGAGGCAGCCCAGCTTTGACCGCAGCCGTCGCGTCCACCCGAGGCCACCTCCTTGCTGGCCGGCTTTGCCGCTGCTCCCGTCCTCCCGTGTGCCAATGCTGCGCTCTCATCTGCCCACATCCCACGCTGCGCTGCTCTCACCTCTGGTCCCATCCAGCCCTGACACCACGCTCGCATTGCCCCCTCTACCCCACCATGCTCCCATTGCCCCCCATACCCCACCATGCTCCCATTGCCCTCTGTACCCCTCCACGCTCCCATTGCCCCCACTGGACTCTTTGCATTTTGACACAAGCATCACATCATCCTCACCCTTCGCCCTCAGCTCCCCTCACCCCCCTGCCCCCCATTACCCGCATTGCATCCCCTGTGCCCAGCCTGAACAAGCACCCTCTGGTTACCGGTGTTTGTTGGCATGCTGGTGCACAGGGATGGTCCTGCACCACGGATGTGCAGCAGCCACTGCTCTGCACTGCTCTGTGCTCTGTGTGCCCCCCCTGCTCTGCAGTGCCCGGACCTCGGGGCCGTGCCATGAGCTAGGTGTGTTCCCCGCAACCCAAACCTTCCTTTGTTCTGGTTCTGTTCCATCAGCCCATGCCAGGTGAGGTGGCACGGCCCATTGCCTGCACTGTGCCATGGGGCGCTGTGCCGTGGGTGCATCAGCCCCGTGCTGTCCTCTCCTGCTGCATGTCCCATGCTCGCCACTCATGCACTGTCCTGCATGCTGCAGCTCACCGTGCTGCAAACCTCTGCACCACCACAGGTTTGGTCTAGGCTGCCCAGCTTGGTTCTGCAGCCCCACACCTGCACCGTGCTCACACCTCCTCCATCCTCATCCCTGTTCCATTTCATCCCCATCTCTGTCCCTGTTCCCATCCCAACCCCATCCCATCCCTATTTCCATCCCCATTCCCATCCCAATCCCCATCTCCATCCCTATTCCCGTTCCCAACCCCATCCCATCCCTATTACCATCCCCATCCCTATTCCCATCCCAATCCTCATCCCCGTCTCTGTCTTCATCCCTATTCCCATTCCCAACCCCATCCCATCCCCGTTTCCCTACTCCCCTCTCCTGCAGGTAACGCAGACCCCAGCAGCCCCCACCCCCTGGAGCAGCGCAGTCCCGCTGCCCATCATCCCCCCGGCACAGCCCTGAGCCCCCCGTGCTCAGCGCGCAGGTTGGAGTGTTCCGTGTTGCCCTGAATGCAGGCAGCTCCTCAGGCTCTGTCCGAGGAGCGCGGGTCTCTGCCCCTTCTGCAGCTGCTTCTGGGGTGACCCTCAGAGACCCCCCGCCTGCAGCCGCCCCTCACCACGAGGGGCCAGAAGACTGCAGAGCGAAACTATTCTGCAGGACGTTCGGTCTGGGACCGGGAAGCTGGACGCCTTCTTGCCATTTCCAAAGAGCCTCCCTTGCCCCACTGCTGCCCCGTCCTCCCACCAGGCCTGGAGATGGACGGTGGGCACACAGTTCTGCCCGGCGCCTGCGCCGCCGTGTGCCCCCCCAGCTCCCACCGCGCCAAGCAGCTGCAGCCGTACCTGTGTTGGAAAACACTGGGTGCCCGTGGGGCAAAGCTCCGCGGCACCACGGCTCGTCCCAGTCAGGAAAACACAAAAGAAGGCGACACCCAACCAATGGCCGTGCCCTCACCCCGTCCCCATGGCTGCTCGGGTCTGCACCAAGCTCTGCGTCCAGCACGGAGCAGTGCCACCTCCTCAGCTCCCATCCCTCCCATCCCCACATCCCCAATCTCATCTCCCATCTTCCCCATCCCCATATCCTCCATCTCATCTCCCGTCCCATCCCCACATCCTCCATCTCATCTCCCATCTCCTCCATCCCCACATCCCCCATCTCATCTCCCATACCGCTTCCATCCCCACATCCCCCATCTCATCTCCATCTTCCCCATCCCCACATCCTCACATCTCATCCTCCGTCCCTTCCATCCCCACATCCTCCATCTCATCTCCCATCCCTTCCATCCCCATTTCCCCATCTCAATCTCCCATCCTTCCTCCATCCCCACATACCCCCATCTCATCTCCCATCCCTTCTACCGCACCATCCCCCAATCTCATCTCCCCATACCTTCCATCCCCACATCCCCATCTCAATCTCCCATCTCCTCCATCCCCATCGCCCCCATCTCAATCTCCATCGCCTTCCTATCCCACATCCCGCATCTCATCTCCCATCCTTCTAGTCCCACAATCCTCTCTCCAATCTCATCTCCCCATCCCTTTCACATCCCCACATCCTCCATCTCATCTCCCATCCCTTCCATCCCCACATCCTCCATCTCATCTCCCATCCCTTCTATCCCCACATCCCCCATCTCATCTCCCATCCCTTCTATCCCCACATCCCCCATCTCATCTCCCACCCCTCCATGTCTGGATGCACACAGCTCTCCATGCACGTTGGCTCAGGGCTTTGGAGCCAGCCCCGCTCAGCTCCCCAGAGCAATGAGTGCGGATGGGCCCAGCAGCGGTCGCATCCCTCCCATATCCCCCCCCAGCCAGGAGCTCACCCTTCCAGCTCACGCAGCTGCTGATACTTCACGGTTTGATTTCCTCAGCTGAAGCAATGCGGATTCCCCCATGTGTAGATAGCTCTTTTCTGACCTCAGATCTGCTCTGATGGCATCTCCGCCCCGCGCATCCCGGACCCAGTGCGACGCTTCGCTTTGACAAGCCATTCAGGAGGAGGCCGAGCGCGCGGCGCCCGCTGCCCTCACTGTGATGATGCTCATGGCTTCTCGACATTGGGTTACTTCTGTACAAAGGGAGACATTTGGGGTTGCTTTTGGTTTTTCCCCTTTTTTTTTTTTTTTTTTTTTTTTTTTTCTGGCTTCAAAGGGAATTTTTAAGACAAAAAAGAAAAAGAGAAGTTGTTGGTATTTTTCCTTTGTCCAAACAAAATCCATCGATCCTCATCCTTCATGGCCCCTCTGTAACGCTGACGTGAGGAGAAAAGGAACCAAAACCCAACGCACTTTGCGGCTGATGGCCATGGGCAACCAAAGCCAATGTGCTTTGTGCCCGATGGCCATGGGCAACCAAAGCCAATGTGCTTTGTGNATGGCCATGGGCAACCAAAGCCAATGTGCTTTGTGCCCGATGGCCATGGGCAACCAAAGCCAATGCACATCGTTGCTGATGGCCATGAGCAAACAAAGCCAATGCACATCGTTGCTGATGGCCATGGGCAACTGAACCCAGTGTGCTTTGAGGCTGATGGCCATGGGCAGCTCAGCCCAATGCACATCATTGCTGTGGCCATGGGTGGCCAAAGCCAATGTGCTTTATTGTTGATGGCCATGAGCAACCAAAGCCAATGTGCTTTGTGGCTGATGGCCGTGGGCAACTCAAGCCAATGCACATCATTGCCAATAGCCATGGGCAACCAAAGCCAATGTGCTTTGTGGCTGATGGACATGAGCAACCAAAGCCAAAGCACATCATTGCTGATGGCCATGAGCAAACAAAGCCAACGCACATCGTTGCTGATGGCCATGGGCAACTCAACCTAGTGTGCTTTGAGGCTGATGGCCATGAGCAACCAAAGCCAATGTGCTTTGTGGCTGATGGCCATGGGCAGCTCAACCCAAAGCACATCATTGCTGATGGCCATGGGCAACCAAAGCCCAGGTGCCTTGTTACCCATGGCCATGAGCTTTGGCAGCAGCGCAGTGCGTCGCGGTTTTCTTCCTGCGGCACACGTGCATCCCCCATTGCTGGCATGCATGTAGACATGTGCGTATAGACCCACACACACACACGGCCCCCGGGCACGTGCACACTCACACGGACTCTGCATGTGCATCGACACGCTTGCACCTCGCACACGCGTGTGTGGAGCCGCAGGCGCTGGTCCCACCGCCACGCTCGTCCCCGCCGGGATGAATTCATCACCTGTGGGTTTCTGTTCTGGTTTTAATTTGCCGGGGTCAGTTTGACTTCACCCTTCTTTTGTATGGAGTTTCGGAGGAGATTTCTCCTTCTCCGGAGTCACGGAGGTGCGGCCATTCGCCTCCCGCCCTTGACGTTGTGATACACATACCCCACAGAGATCTATGTTTCTTATATTATATTATTATTATTATTATTATTATGTAATAAATTTATAAGAAAGCTTCACTTTGTGCCACGCTCTCTGTGTATCCCCACATCGGGCCCTTCTACCCCCCTCAGATCACCCCGATGACGCTCCCACCCCACTGGGCTCTGGGGCTCTCATACACATCCCTATGGGTGGCACTGGGGGGTCGCGGTGCCCACAACTCACCCAACATCTGCCCCACAGGAGACCCCAGCATGGTGTCCCCATGCCCACCCCCATTGCTGCCCATCCTCACACACAGCCATGGTGCCCATTGCTGCCTCCAGACTGCCCCAGAACTGGGGGGATCCCAACACAACCCCAAACCCTGTCCCCATGGCCCAAACCCGGCCCCAGCCCTCCCCACACCCCCCGGCCCCATTGCCCCACACCACGCCTCACCATGCTGAGCCCATTTCCACAATGGGGATGGGGTCCCTTCTGTGGGTCCCGTGTGCCCATGAGGGTTCTTCAGCTCCTTCCTCCGCGTTCAAGGCACAGAACCCAGAGCTGTGGGTCTGGAAGGGACCCCTGCAGCTGCCCCCCCCCATCTCCACCCTGACCCTCCCAGCGCACGGTCAGCCCATCCCCTCCTGTCCCTCCTCGGCCCCACTCCAGCTGCCCCCCACGTTCTGTTTGATGTCTCTCACATGGATCTGCCCCACATCCCAACATTGAATGCGGGCTGATGGGCGGCAGATCCTCGCACCCCCCCTCCGCTCCCTCCCATATCCCCAACCCCATCCAACCCAACCTGATCCAATCTGTCCCAACCCATCCCAACCCGAGCCGAGCCGACACGACTCAATCCAACCCGACCCAACCCGATTCAAGCTGACCTGACCCGACCCGACCCAATTTGACCCATCCCAACCCGATCTGACCCAACCTGACCCTATCCGACCCGACCCGACCCATCCCAACCCAATCCAACCGGACTCGATCTGACCCATCCCAACCCGATCCGACCTGTCCCAACCCGATCCGACCCGACCTGACCCAATTCAAGCCAACCCAACTCGACCCATCCCATTTGACTCGACCCAATCCGACCTGACCCGTCACAACCCAATCCAACTCGACCCAACCCGATCTGACCCAACTCAACCCATCCCATCCAACTCGACCCGATCTGAGCCGACTCGGTCCGACCCAACCCGACTCAACCTGTCCCATCCGACTCGACCAGACCCGACAGGATCCGACCCATCCCAACCCGTTCCAACCTGACCCAACCCAACCCGATCCAATCTGACCCAACCTGACCCAACCCAACCCGATCCAATCCGACCCAACCCGACTCGACCTGTCCCATCTGACTCAACCAGACCTAACAGGATCCAACCCATCCCAACCCGACCCGACCTGACCCAATCCAACCCGACCCAACCCAACCTGATCCAATCCAACCCAACCCGACTCGACCCGTCCCATCTGACTCAACCAGACCCAACAGGATGCAACCCATCCCAACCCGATCCAACCTGACCCGACCCGATCCAACCCGACCTGACCCAACCCAACCCGATCCAATCCAACCCAACCCGACTCGACCCGTCCCATCTGACTCAACCAGACCCAACAGGATGCAGCCCATCCCAACCCGACCCGACCCGACCCGACCCGATCCGACCTGACCCGACCCAACCCAACCCGATCCAACCCAACCCAACTCGACCCGTCCCATCTGACTCAACCAGACCCAACAGGATGCAACCCATCCCAACCCGATCCGACCCGACCCGACCCGACCCAACCTGACCTGACCCAACCCAACCCGATCCAATCCGATCCAATCTGACCCGGCCCAACCCAACCCGATCCGAACTGTCCCGACCCAATTCGTCCCGACCCGACTCGACCTGATCCGACCCGACCCGACCCACATAGGGCGGCGCTGGGACCCTCATCCTTCCCCTTTCCTCCCCTTCCCCACCGCATCCATCACAGGTGGATTCTCTCTTTATCCCCCCTCACTGCTCATTCATTCATCCTCCCGTGTACCCGCCGGTCCCCCCCCGCCCTTATTGAGTCGTGGCCCTTAATCACTTCCCCCCCCCCCCCGTCTATCTACACCTCGCGCATCCAATGGCGCTCTGCCCCCCCCATCATTCAGCGTTATCACACCAAGCATATATTTTATTGAAGACAGGGGGTGCATCAGGAGCGGCGGTCCGGGGGGGTTGGGGAGGGGGGGGGGCACGCAACCTTTAAATGGGGGGGTCGGTTCGTCCATGCTTGCAGACTGCTATATGTCGTCGCGCACAGGTTGTGATCCATACCTTCTTATTTTTTGTCTGCAGTGGTGATGTTAGTGGAGATAAATATCGGGAACATCGAGCGGAGATTATTCGGCACTAAGACGAGCACGGGCCGGGTCGGTTCGGATGGGCCGGAAGCTCGAGAAGGAATCACCAGGCACAGCAGCGGGGGGGCCAACCAACACCCCCCCCCCCAGGACCACTCCCCCCAGCCCCCACGCGGGGTTTCCTCTCTCGGTGGATAGCGCATTGATACATTCAGAGCCGGGGGGGTCCGAAGGGGGTACCCAAAGCTCCGCGCCCTCGCCGCCCCCTCCCCGGCTGTAGGTAGCCACGCAGATGCGGGCACGGAGGGGCAGAACCGTGGCTCGGGTGGGGGCTGGGATGGTAGGCTAGCTGGGGGGCGTGCTGAAGAACGTTGAGGGGGGGGGGGGGATCCTGCGGAGATGCTTTGTTGTGGGGTGGGGGGGCGGTGCGGTCCCGTGGGCGGAGGTGGGACGGTGTAGGGAACGTCTGGTGAGTTCGCCAGGTCTGCAAGACAGGTGGATGTGCATCCCCTCTAGTCGCCTCAGACGCCCCGCCACACGTCCGCGGAACCATAGCCCTCCCTCAGGTAGAGAGCAACGCCCCAGGTCGCCAGAAAGCTTTGGCTCCCGGCCTCCTCCGCGAGATTGCTGCAGGCATCAACGTTCTCTGATAGATGCCACGCGCCGATCGCACTACTGGTGCCGCGCGCCACCGATGAACACTCGCTAACTTGTGGTGGGCTCCAGGAGCATGCGCACTTGTGGGTTGGGAGGTAGGAGGTGGAGTGGGCAGGGACAATCCTGGTCCGCGCTCCACCCCTCCCGCAGCGACGCTGTGGGCATCTGTGTCGCACCCTCCCCTAGTTGGGGCAGAGACGCACGGAACTCTCCGGCAACGCGCGCTTGCGCAGCACACAGCCGCGACGAGTTGATAGCGAGTCGTGATGTGGATGGCGCAGCGAGTGGTACTCGCGTGGGTACGTGAGTGGGTGTGCTGGGAGGGGCGTGGCGGGACTGTTCAGCGATAGGCTGGGGGTGTCTGGGAGCCGCCGAGAGAGTCTCCTGGGGTGGGGGGTGCATTTGTGGGGCTGGTAGAACATGGGACTTTGTGGAGCGTGGTGTTACGCGAGAGAAGAACTCTCCCCGTCGCTCCACCAATCGCGCGCCCAACTTGCCGGCCTGTGTACTCCAGGTGACACAAGGTCGCCACGTTCTTAGCATTCTTTTTTGTTTTTTCTGGCAGGGGCGTACTCCAGGTGCTCCTGCGTAACGTATTTCGATGAAAACGCACGGCTGGGGGGTGGCGAGGGTGGTGAGTGGTGCCAGAGGAAGGGGATCACGAAACCTCGACCTCCCCCACAAGCGTCTGCCCCCCCGAGGGACCCCCCGCCAATCGACAGAGACCAGCGTGCGAATCCGTCACCATACTGGGATCAGGGACCCCTCGGCCTCACCTGCTCCTCGTCGGGCACTGCAACTCATGGTGCACGCAATAAGCTAGGGTCTACCGGAATTAGACCAATCACTCGCTGGGGCACAGTGGACACCATAGATTGGTGTGCACGTGCTGTTTGGTGCGGAGTGCGGACGCATGTGGGGCAAGGAGTTTGGCACTTGTGGGGCAGATTGTGGCCACACGTTGAGCAGGACGTCAGGCACTTTGTGTAGTGCGAGCATGCTTCCTGACATCAACAAGTATGGGCGCGCGAGGCTCTTTGGCATTAGTCCCAGCCCCGGGAATCCATCCATCCCCCTGGGATTCCCCTCCCCACGCAGCCCCTAGGGACCCCACCGCCATCCCAGGAGGCCCCCCCCACCCCTCACCCCCCATCCCCATCTGCCCCCCCTCTAGTGCCATCCCCAAACATCCCCAACCGTAGCTCCATTTGCGCCCCAGTATCCCCCAGCCCCAAATCCATCCATCCCTCCGGGATCCCCCCCCCCCCCCCCCCTCCCCACGCACCCCCCGGGACCCCCACCGCCATCCCCAGACACTCCCAGGACCCCCCCCATCATCCCCCCCCCCATCTGCCCCCAGGACCTCCGGTGCCGATCCCAAACAACCCCAGCCATGGCTCCATTTGCGCCCCAATATCCCCCAGCCCCAAATCCATCCATCCCTCTGGGATCCCTCCCCACACCCCCCCCCCCCCGGGCCCCCACCCTCCCCCCAGCCCCACTTACCCGACGCACTCGGCGACGTGTCTCATGGATTCCTGGGAGACGAAGACGTGGCAGGCGAAGCGGCTCAACACCGGGTGCTTGGTGATGAACCCGAAGTAGCTGCAGGGGAGGGGGCACAGGGTGAATTGGGGGGGGGTCCCTGTGTGATGGGGGTGCACCTCGGGGTGGGGGGCTCACCAGCTGTTCCGGGGGTGGCACCCGCAGAAGGAGATGTTCTTCATCTGGAAGAAGTGGCTGCAGCGCTCAAACTGGAAGGGAGGAACCCAACGGTGGGTGGGCATTGAGTGTTGGGATGGGGAGGGGGCACATAACCCAGGACCCCCCCCCCAGCCCCCAGCCCCAACCCCTGCCCCCCACCTCCTCATCCCGGCTGTACTCATTGACCGTCAGGATGAGTTTGATGCCCTGCAGGGTGATCTCCAGGTCGCAGCTGGCCGGCGGGCGCAGGTGAACCGTCAGCTTCCTGGTGGTGGCAATCTGGGGGGGGGACACGGGGGTCCCTCAGCCTCAGCACCCACATCCCTATGGCCATAAGTGGGGCTGGAGCCCACCCGCTGCCCCCCGCGCTCACCTTCTGCATGGCCGCACAGAGGATCCCGTTGCCCTGATGGTACGGAACCTCCACCGAGCCCAGGAACTGCACGTTGAAGCGCTCCACCCAACACGGGTTCCTCTTCAGGCCTGAACGGGAAACGGGATGGGGAGACAGCGCAGGGACCCCCGATGGCATGGGACCCCTGTGGGATATGGGGACACAATGGGGTTTGTGGGACCCCGTGGGATGTCGGAACCCAGTGGGGTTGTGGAAACGCAATAGGGTTTGTGGGACCCCATGGGATGTGGGAACCCCGTGGGGTTTGTGGTACCCCTATGGGATGTGGGAACCCAATGGGTTGTAGGAACCCAATGGGGTTTATGGGACCCCCGTGGGATGTGGGGACCCAATGGGGTTTGTGGGACCTCTTGAAATGTGGGACAGCCAAGGGATGTGGGAACCCAATGGGGTTTGTGGGACCCCATGGGATGTGGGATCCCACTGGAGTCACAATGGGGTTGTAGGACTCCATGGGATGGGGGACACCCAGGGGATGTGGGAACCCAGTGGGGTTTGTGGGAACCCAATGAGGTTGTGGGACTTCATGGGATATGGGACACCCAATGGGTTTTGTGGGACCCCATGGGATGTGGGAACCCAATGGGGTTTATGGGACCCCATGGGATGTGGGAACCCACTGGAGTCCCAAAGGGGTTGTGGGTCCCCATGGATGGGGGACACCACGGGGATGTAGGAACTCAATGGGGTTGTGGGAACCCAAATGGGATGGGAGACACCCTGGAATGTGGAAACCCCAGGTGATGTGGGAACCCCATGGGGTTGTAGGACCCCATGGGATGTAGGAACCCAATGGGTTTTGTGGAACCCATGGGATGTGGGAACCCAATGGGGTTTGTGGGAACCCAATGAGGTTGTGGGACTTCATGGGATATGGGACACCCAATGGGTTTTGTGGGACCCCATGGGATGTGGGAACCCAATGGGGTTGTAGGAACCCAATGGGGTTTATGGGACCCCATGGGATGTGGGAACCCACTGGAGTCCCAAAGGGGTTGTGGGTCCCCATGGGATGGGGGACACCCAGGGGATGTAGGAACTCAATGGGGTTGTGGGAACCCAATGGGATGGGAGACACCCTGGAGATGTGGAAACCCCAGGTGATGTGGGAACCCCATGGGGTTGTAGGACCCCATGGGATGTAGGAACCCAATGGGTTTTGTGGAACCCCATGGGATGTGGGAACCCAATGGGGTTGTGGGACCCCCATGGGATATGGGGACCCAATGGGGTTGTGAGACCTCTTGGGATATGGGACCTCCATGGGATGTGGGACCCCCCATGGCCTGGGGCCCCCATGGGATGTGGGAACCCAATGGGGTTTGTGAGACCTCATGGGATGTGGGAACCCAATGCGGTTGTGGGACCCCATGGGATGTGGGAACCCACTGGAGTCACAATGGGGTTGTAGGACCCCATGGGATAGGGGACACCCAGGGGATGTGGGAACCCAATGGGGTCGTGGGACTCCATGGGATGTAGGAACCCAATGGTATGAGGGACCCCCAGGGGATGTGGGACCCCATGGGGTTTGTGGGATGCCATGGGATGTGGGACCCCAAGGGATTGTTGTAGGACCCCCTGGGTTCATTGTAGGATCCCATGGACTGAGGGACACCACGGTTCGATTTGTTGCTCCACGTGCAGTGGGGTCGGGATGGCTCCCTACCGATGACATCCCTGCTCTGGCCAATGACTTCGTGGGCGTAGAACGCGGGGAAGATGCCCGTCTCTCCTGTCCGCATGTTGTAGCCGCGGTACCAGTAATCGTCCTCCTCCAGCTCCACCAGGATGGGGTCGTCCACGTCCAGCTCCAGCTCATCCTCATGGCGCGGGATGAACCTGGGTGGGTGCAGGAGGAGAGACCCCCACATTGCCCCATGGCCGTGGGGCGGGGAGGGGCCACAGGGGGCCGTGGGGGGCCATAGGGGGCCATAGGGGGCACTGGGGGGTCCATAGGGGGCCATAGGGGGCCATAGGGGGCCGTGGGGGGTCATAGGGGGCCATGGGGGGCCGTGGGGGGCCGTGGCCTTTTGATGCTCACCTGAAGACAGCACGGTGGGTCTGTTCCTGCTCCTCACCATTGATCATGCAGGAGAACAACCCGAAGGACTCTGTGCCTACCACAGGGGGAGGGAGCATCACCCACGGGCAGGGACCCCTCAGTGCCCCACAGGGAGAGCCCCCCTGACCCACAGCCCCACGATCACCCCACACTGCGGTGCTGGGCTTCAACCACGGCATAGAGATGGCAGAGGGCAGCCAGACATGGACAGTGTGATGCACGGCATGGGGCTGGCACGGTGTGGCACAGCACAGCATGGCACAGCACATCCTGGCACAGCACAGCATGGCACAGCAGCATCCTCACAGCACAGCATGGCATGGTGCAGCATGGCACAGCACAGCATGGCACAGCATGGCATGGAATGGTGCAGCATGGCACAGCACAGCATGGAACAGTGCAGCATGGCATGGTGCAGCATAGCACAGCACAGCATGGAATGGTGCAGCATGGCACAGTGCAGCATGGCATGGTGCAGCATGGCACAGCACGGCATGGCATGGTGCAGCATGGCACAGCATGGCATGGCATGGTACAGTGCAGCATGGCACAGCACAGCATGGCATGGTGCAGCATGGCACAGCATGGCATGGCATGGTACAGTGCAGCACAGCATGGCTTAGCACAGTACACAACATGGCATGGCACAGTGCAGCATGGCACAGCACAGCATGGCACAGTGCAGCATGGCACAGCACAGCATGGCATGGTGCAGCATGGCATGGTACAGTGCAGCACAGCATGGCTTAGCACAGCACACAGCATGGCATGGCATGGTGCAGCACAGCACAGCATGGTATGGCATGGTGCAGCACAGCACAGCACAGCATGGCACGGTGCAGCATGGCATGGCATGGTGCAGCACAGCACAGCACGGCATGGCATGGTGCAGCATGGCACAGCAGGGCACAGTGCAGCATGGCATGGCATGGTACAGTGCAGCACAGCATGGCATGGCATAGAACAGCATGGCACAGCACAGCATGGCACGGTGCAGCATGGCACAGCACAGCATGGCATGGTGCAGCACAGCATGGCTCAGCACAGCCCATACAGCACAGCACAGCACAGCATGGCATGGCATGGTACAGCATGGCATGGAGCAGCATTGCATGACACAGCATGGCACAGCACACAGCACGGCACGGCACACAGCATGGCATGGCACATAGCATGGCATGGCACACAGCGTAGGACGGCACACAGCACAGCACGGCACACAGCATAGCATGGCACACAGCATGGCATGGCACACAGCATGGCATGGCATGGCACACAGCGTGGCATGGCACACAGTATGGCATGGCACACAGCATACCATGGCACACAGCACGGCATGGCATGGCACACAGCATGGCATGGCACACAGCATAGCATGGCACACAGCACGGCATGGCATGGCATGGCACACAGTATGGCATGGCACACAGCACGGCATGGCATGGCATGGCACACAGTATGGCATGGCACACAGGACGGCATGGCATGGCATGGCACACAGCACGGCATGGCATGGCATGGCACACAGCATGGCATGGCACATAGCATGGCATGGCACACAGCACGGCACAGCACACAGCATAGCACAGCACACAGCATAGCACGGCACACAGCACGGCATGGCACACAGCATAGTATGGCACACAGCATGGCATGGCACACAGCATGGCATGGCACACAGCATGGCATGGCACACAGCATAGTATGGCACATAGCATGGCATGGCACACAGCATGGCATGGCACACAGCACGGCACGGCATGGCATGGCATGGCACACAGCATAGCATGGCACATAACATGGCACATAGCATGGCATGGCACATAGCATGGCATGGCACACAGCATAGCATGGCACATAACATGGCACACAGCATAGCATGGCACACAGCACGGCATGGCATGGCATGGCACACAGTGTAACACGGCACACAGCATGGCATGGCACATAGCATAGCATGGCACATAACATGGCACACAGCATGGCATGGCACACAGCGTAGCATGGCACACAGCACGGCATGGCATGGCACATAACATGGCACACAGCACAGCATGGTACACAGCATAGCACAGCACAGCACAGCACGGCACGGCACGGCACGGCATGGCACGGCATGGCACAGCACAGCATGGCCTGGCGCGGCGCCTGCACTCACTGGAGGATCGGGAGGTGCTGTTGACAAAGACATTGAGGAACTTCTTGGAGAACTGCAGATCGGCCTCAGGACTCGAGTCCTCAGCGGAGCTGTGCACGTCGGGGGCCTCCAGCCCGTCCCCAAACGCGTCGTCGTCGTCCCCGTGGCAGCGCTCGCAGGCCCGCAGCAGGTCGCTGTCGTCGCTCAGCACCGAGGTGCAGCGCCGCAGACTCACCAGCTCCAGCTGCACGTTCTCATCCACCACCAGCGTGTACTTGACCGAGTCGTAGGCCAACGATTCGTCCCGCGCCTCCAGGTTGGGGGGCGGCTCCTCGGGGAACAGCGCTGGCCGCAGGTGGGAAACCGCGGCCTCTTCTGTGCCATAGGTTGCGTTGAAGCAGCGGTTGGTCTTGGCCGTGGAGACGTCCATGGCGGGGGGGTCCCGTCCCCCCGGCTCTAACCGGACGGCGTCCAGCAGATCCAAGGACTCCGGGACCCCCGAAGGTGGGCTCCGCTCCGCGGCGCTGCCCACGGTGCTGAAGACGCTGTCCTTGGTGCTGAAGGAGCTGTCCTTGGTGCTGAAGGAGCTGTCCTTGGTGCTGAAGGAGCTGTCCTTGGTGTTGAGGGCGCTGTCCTTGGTGCTGAAGGAGCTGTCCTTGGTGTTGAGGGCGCTGTCCTTGGTGCTGAAGGAGCTGTCCTTGGTGTTGAGGGCGCTGTCCTTGGTGCTGAAGGAGCTGTCCTTGGTGTTGAGGGCGCTGTCCTTGGTGCTGAAGGAGCTGTCCTTGGTGTTGAGGGCGCTGTCCTTGGTGCTGAGGGCGCTGTCCTTGGTGCTCAGTGCGCTGTCCTTGGTGCTGATGGGACCACGGCAGCCGGTGGCCATGTTGGTGGTGGTGTCCCCGTTGCCCCCCAACCGCTCGATGGAGACGGGGCGCCCCGGGAAGACGGGAGCGATGGTGTCGTGGGTGGGGTTGCTCATGAAGAGGAACGGCCCCGACTCGTCGGCGTTTGGCTCCAGCGGCGGCTCCGTTCCAGCCCCCAGCGCCCGCTGGTCCTCGGCGCGCTGCAGGGAGCTGCGCAGCGTCTCCATGTCCACCAACTCGATGGGGCGCGGGGTGTGGGGCAGCCCCTCGGGGCCGGGGGGCTCAGCATCCAACGCCTCGCTCAGCTCGGGCTCCAGGTCGGACGCCGGGGATATGGTGTCACAGAGCGAGTGCTGCTGCTGGAAGCATTCGTCGGGGCACTTGATGGGGTAGGAGCCCTCCGAGATCATCTTGTTCACCAGGTTGCTGAGCAGCCACGGAGAGTCCGAGTCCTCGCTCAGGTCGGGCTCCGACTCCGAGTCAGAGTCGTACTCACTGTTGTCATCGTCATCGGCCGCGGGCAGCAGCGGGGGCCCCACGGGCAGGTAGAAGGAGCGTCGCACGCTCTCCAGGCCGTGGTCGGGGTCGAGCTCCAGGTGCAGGGCGCTGGGGGAGGGCACGTCGGTCTGCTCGGGGGGCACTGAGGGGTCGGTGGGGTTCAGGCTGTCGTAGTAACCTTCTGTCTTCAGCTCGGCCGGGCTGCCCCGCCGCTCCGGCGCCTCCTGCTCCTCCCTGCCCGCGTCCCGCAGCAGGGCGCCCTTGATGCCCATGACGCCGGGTGCCTCCAGCTCCGGCTCCAGCTCCCCCTCGGAGCCGGGTGAACTCGCCTCTTCGATGGAGTTGGTGAGGTGTGAGGAGCGGCCGCTGCTGCTGGCGCTGCTCAGGTCCAGCTCTGTCTCCGAGATGGAGGAGATCATGTTGCTGAGCAGGCGCCCGCCGAAGGCCTCCATCTCCCCCTCCACGTCTGAGTCAGAGCCGGGTGAGCTCAGGCCTTGGTGCCGGGCTCCAGGAGGGAACCCCTTGGTGGTGTGGCGGGTCATGTCGGCCTCGATGCCGGGGTCGGAGGACGGCGACGTGGTCTCGGAGGAGCCGGTGGGGCGGCCGTGGGCGCTGCCGAGGGGACCCTCCCCATCTGAACTCAGTGGCTCCGTGCGGGTCCCCAATCCCTCTCCACGCCCGGCAGGACCCCCGGCCGAGGGCTGCTCGTGGGGTTCAGGGCCGTTGTGTTGGGCACGAGGAGAAGCCGGGCCGCCCACCCCGGGGCTGCGGCGCTGCGGGGCAATGCAGGCGGGGGCCACGATCCCCACCAGGGACGGAGGGGAGCTGGGCTGCGGTGCGGGGCACACGACGTTCCTGTTCACGTCCTCCCCGGAGCGCTGGGCCGGGGGCTCAGCGGGCGCCGCCGACGTGCGGCCGTTGCCATGAGAGTCGAAGTGGGGCGGTGGCAGTGGGGCGGGCGCCTGCGTGGCCCCCCCGGGGCTCGGCCCCATCCCCCGATCTGAGCATGGTGCGTCCTGGAGGCAGCCGTGGGGCGACGAGCGGCCTGTGGGGCACAGCAGACAGCACGCGGTGTCAGCGCCCACCCACAGCCCACACACGCGTCCCCCCCAACACCCCCCCACCCGAGGAGCCGTGGGCCTGGACCCCCCCCGCCCCCAATCCCATAACACCCAGCTGAGCCCTCAGGGCTCCTCCAACCCTATGGCAAACCCACAGCCCCAGCCTGGGGGGTTTCAGCATCAACAACCACGCTTGGCTTTGGCTGAAGGGGAGCCTCCCCCTCTGCCCCCTCTCTGCCCCCCATTCAACCTCCACTTAGCTCCTCCCCCTCTGCCCCCATTCAGCCCCCACTCTGCACCTCCTCTGCCACCACCATTCCCCCTCAGCCCCCCCAAGCTCCCCCCTCTGAGCCCCCCCTCTACCCCCTCCCATTCAGCCCCCCCTCTGCGCCCATTCAGCCCCCTTCTCCCCCCCTCTGCCCCTAATTCAGCCCCCCCTCAGCCCCCCCGCCCCCCCCAGTCAACCCCCTCTGCCCCCCTGCCCCCATTCACCCCCGGCCGGTTGCTCACCGTTGGTGATGAAAGAGGAGGATGAGGAGGAGTTGAGCACGGCGTCCTGCCACGTGGGGCGGTGCGGGAACCCGCCGTTGTTGTTGAGGGAATCCTGCGGGGGGGAGAGAGCGGTCATGGGGGGGGGCAGCACTGGGGGGGCACGGGGTTGATGGGGGCAAAGGGTGATGGGGGGCAGGGGGGATGGGGCAGGGGGATGGGGGTAGGAGGACATGGGTGACATGGGGGGCAATGGTAGGTAATGGGATGGGGGTAATGGGGTGGAGGGACATGGGGGGTAATGGGGTGACATGGGGGCAATGGGAGGCAATGGGGGATATGGGGGACATGGGGGGCAATGGTGGGTAATGGGGTGGGGGTAATGGGGTGGGGGGACATGGGGGGCAATGGGGGACATGGGGGCAATGGGGGGCAATGGGGGACATGGGGGACATGGGGGTAATGGGGGCATAGGGGGTCATGGGGGGCAATAGGGGCATTGGGGGCAAGGGGGACATCGGGGGCAATGGGGAATAGGGAGGGACCGAGGGGAAACCCCGCAACCACAGGACCCTGCACCGGGGGGGGAGCTGGGGGGGGTACATGCTCACCGGACCCACAGAGCAATGGGCACGGAGCCCCACAAGGAGCCCCACGAGGAACCCACGGGTCCCATCTCAGCCCCACACACACAGCACCGGACCCGGCTCCATTGTCTCATGGGATGTGGGGACACAGTGGGGTTGTGGGAACACAATGGGGTTGTGAGACCCCATGGGATGTGGGAACCCAGTGGGGTTGTGGGAACACAATGGGGTTTGTGGGACCCCATGGGATGTGGGATCCCACTGGAGTCCCAATGGGGTTGTGGGACCCCATGGGATGGGGAACACCCAGGGGATGTGGGAACCCAGTGGAGTCCCAATGGGGTTGTGGGACCCTATGGGATGTGGGAGCCCTATGGGATGTAGGAACACAACAGGTTTTGTAGGACCCCCATGGGATGTGGGAACCCATGGGATGTGGGGACCCAGTGGGGTTGTGGGAACTCAGTGGGATTGTGGGGGTTGTGGGACCCCCGGGGGAAGTGGGAACCCAATGGGGTTGTGAGACCCCATGGGGTTGTAGGAACCCAATAGGGTTTGTGGGACCCCATGGGATGTGGGACCCCTATGGGATGTGGGAGCCCAATGGGGTTGTAGGAACCCAATGGAGTTTGTGGGAACCCAATGGGGTTTGTAGGAAGCCAAAGGGGTTGTAGGAACCCAATGGGGTTTATGGGACCCCATGGGATGTGGGAACCCAGTGGAGTCTCAATGGGGTTGTGGGACCCTATGGGATGGGGAACACCCAGGGGATGTGGGAACCCCATGGGATGTGGGAACCTAATGGGGTTGTAGGAACCCAATAGGGTTTGTGGGACCCCTATGGGATGTGGGACCCCATAGGATATGGGAGCCCAGTGGGGTTTGTGGGACCTCATGGGATGTGGGAACCCAGTGGGGTTGTAGGAACCCGATGGGGTTTGTGGGAACCCAATGGGGTTTGTAGGAACCCAACGGGTTTGTGGGACCCTGATGGGATGTGGGACCCCTATGGGATGTAGGAACACAATAGGTTTTGTAGGACCCCCATGGGATGTGGGACCCCATGGGATGTGGGAACTCAGTGGGATTGTGGGGGTTGTGGGACCCCTGGGGGATGTGGGAACCCAATGGGGTTTGTAGGAACCCAATGGGGTTGTAGGAACCCAATGGGGTTTATGGGACCCCATGGGATGTGGGAACCCAGTGGAGTCTCAATGGGGTTGTGGGACCCCTGTGGGATGTGGGAACCCAATGGGGTTGTAGGAACCCAATGGGGTTGTAGGAACCCAATGGGATTTATGGGATCCCATGGGATGTGGGAACTCAGTGGGATTGTGGGGGTTGTGGGACCCCCATGGGGTGTGGGAATCCAATGGGGTTGTAGGAACCCAATGGGGTTTGTGGGAACCCAATGGGGTTTGTAGGAACCCAAAGGGGTTGTAGGAACCCAATGGGGTTTGTGGGGCCCCATGGGATGTGGGATCCCAGTGGAATCCCAAGGGGGTTGTGGGACCCCATGGGATGTGGGACCCCTACGGGATGTAGGAACACAATAGGTTTTGTAGGACCCCCATGGGATGTGGGACCCCATGGGATGTGGGGACCCAGTGGGGTTGTGGGAACTCAGTGGGATTGTGGGGGTTGTGGGACCCCCGGGGGAAGTGGGAACCCAATGGGGCTGTGGGAATCCAATGGGGTTTGTAGGACCCCTATGGGGTTGTAGGAACCCAATGGGGTTTATGGGACCCCTATGGGATATGGGACCCCTATGGGATGTGGGAGCCCAATGGGGTTTGTGGGACCTCATGGGATGTGGGAACCCAGTGGGGTTGTAGGAACCCAATGGGGTTTGTGGGAACCCAAAGGGGTTGTAGGAACCCAATGGGGTTTATGGGACCCCATGGGATGTGGGAACCCAGTGGAGTCTCAATGGGGTTGTGGGACCCCATGGGATGGGGAACACCCATGGGATGTGGGACCCCCATAGGATGTGGGAACCCAATGGGGTTTATGGGACCTCCATGGGATGTGGGACCCCATGGGGTTGTGAGACCTCTTGGGATATGGGACCTCCATGAGATGTGGGAACCCAATGGGATTGTAGGAACCCAATGGGATTTATGGGATCCCATGGGATGTGGGAACTCAGTGGGATTGTGGGGGTTGTGGGACCCCCATGGGATGTAGGAACCCAACGGGGCTGTGGGAACCCAATGGGGTTTGTGGGAACCCAATAGGGTTGTAGGAACCCAACGGGTTTGTGGGACCCCATGGGATGTGGGAGCCCAATGGGGTTTATGGGACCCCATGGGATGTGGGAACCCAGTGGAGTCCCAATGGGGTTGTGGGACACCCAAAGGATATGGGAACCCAATGGGGTTGTGGGACCCCATGGGATGGGGAACACCCAGGGGATGTGGGAACCCCATGGGATGTGGGAACCTAATGGGGTTTATGGGACCTCCATGGGATGTGGGAGCCCCATGGGGTTTGTGGGACCCCATGGGATGTGGGAACCCAGTGGAGTCTCAATGGGGCTGTGGGACCCCATGGGATGTAGGAACCCAATGGGGTTGTGGGAACCCAATAGGGTTGTAGGAACCCAACGGGTTTATGGGACCCCATGGGATGTGGGAGCCCTATGGGATGTAGGAACACAATAGGTTTTGTAGGACCCCCATGGGATGTGAGACCCCATGGGATGTGGGGACCCAGTGGGGTTGTGGGAACTCAGTGGGATTGTGGGGGTTGTGGGACCCCCGGGGGCTGTGGGAACCCAGTGGGGTTTATGGGACCCCATGGGATGTAGGAACCCAATGGGGCTGTGGGAATCCAATGGAGTTTGTGGGAACCCAATAGGGTTGTAGGAACCCCATGGGTTTATGGGACCCCTATGGGATATGGGACCCCTATGGGATATGGGACCCCTATGGGATATGGGACCCCGTTGTCACCCCGCAGCCCCCCCCAGCTCCCACCTGTGTCCCCGTTGCCGTCAGGTTGAGGGTGTTGGGCCGGATCTTCGCGGTGTCGTCCATGTTGGGGGATGGGGATGGGGACGGGGGGCTTCGGCTGCTCGCCCCCGGCCCCCCCCCCTCCTCATCGTTCCCCCTCCTCATCCTCGTCCTCATTCATTGTCGTCGATGCATCTCGAAACTCCTGGAAGTCGTCCTGGAAGGTGCAGACGGGCTGAGGCTGCTCACCTGCGCGCTCCAGCACCAGGCAGTCCTAAAGGGGGACAGATGGGGGTTGGGGGTCAGACCCACACATAGACCCACACATAGACCCCCACATAGACCCCACATAGACCCAACACATAGACCGCACACATAACCCCCCCCACATAGACCCCACACATAGACCCACACAAGACCCACACTATAGACCCACACATAGACCCCGCACATAGACCCCCATCACCCTGCCCCCAAATACCCTGTCCCCCCATCACCCCCTGCCCCCAATCACCTCTGCCCCATCACCCCGACCCCCATAAACCCCTGACCCCCATCAACTCTGTGCCCCCCACACCCTGCCCCCCATCACCCCTACCCCATCACCCTGACCCATCACCGCGCCTGCCCTCATCACCCCTGACCCCCCATCACCCTGACCCCCATCAACTCTGTGCCCCCACACCTCCCTGCCCCACAACCGGCATTAACCCCCCATCAACTCTGTGCCCCACATCACCCCAACCAGCCATCAACCCTCAACCCCATCACCCTGACCCCATCACCCGACCCCCACTCACCTTTCCCCCATCACCCGACCCCCATCCCGCTGCCGCCCATACCCCTGCCCCCATCACCCCCTGTTCCCCCATCTCTTGTGCCCCCAATCACCCCCTGCCCCCATCACCCCCTGCCCCCCATCACCCTGACCCCCATCCCGCCTGCCCTATACCCCCTGCCCCCATCACCCTGACCGCCCATCACCGACCCCGCAATCCACCCTGATCCCATTACCCCATGACCCCCATACCCCTGTCACCCATCCACCCCCATCACCCCCTGATCTATCCACCTGACCCCATCACCCCCTGCCCCCATCACCCCCTGCCCCATCAACTGACCCCCATCACCCCTGCCCCATCACCCCCTCCCCATCACCCTGCCCCAATCACCCCCCGCCCGCCATCACTCCCTGCCCCATCACCCCCCCTGCCCCCCATCACGCCCTGGCCCCTCACCCCTGACCCCACATCATCCCCTGCCCCTCATCACCCCTGCCCCCCCATCACTTCTTGACCCCCTTTACCCCTGCCCCCATCACCCCTGCCCCCCATCAACCTGCCCCCCCATCACTCTGTGCCCCCCACACCCCATGCCCAATCACCCCTGACCCCCATCACACCCTGAACCCCCCATCACCCTGACCCCATCACTCTGTGCGCCCCATCAACCCCCTTGCCCCCCATCACCCCCTGCCCCCCACCATCACCCCTGAACCCCATCACCCCTGTCCCCCCATAACCCTGCCCCCCATCACCTCCGTTACCCCCCATCACCCCTGTCGCTCTGTGCCCCCCATCACCCTTCCCACCCATCTCTCTGGTTGGGGGGCCCCCTCCCCATATCCCTGCCCACCACCCTTGATCCCCATCTCCCCCCGACCCCATTACTCCCGTCCATCACCCCTGACCCCATCACTCTGTGCCCCCCCATAACCCCCTGACCCCATCACCCCCGCTGACCCCCATCACCTGTGCCCCATCACCGACCGACCCCACTCACCTCCTGCTGCCCTCACCATTACCTCCGCATCACCCCCTGTCGCCGCCCATCACCGCCATTAACCCCCCATCACTCTGTGCCCCATCACACCCCTGCCCGCCCCATCACTCTGGTGCCCCCCCATCACCCCCTGACCCCCATCACTGCCGTGGCCCGCCCATACCCTGACCCCAATCACCATCTGACACCCCCACCTTGCGCCCATTACCCCATCACCCCCTGCCCCCCCAAATCAATATATATCCCATCCCATAATATCCCCATATATCCGCATAACATCCATATATCCGCATAATATTCCATATATCCCATATATCCCATATATCCGCATACATCCATAATAATCCCATATATCCCATAAGATATCCTGAGACCCTGGGTGGCGCTTTGGGGGTCCAGGGGGCTGGGGGGCTTTTCGGTGTCACCCAGAACCATCTCTCTCAAACAAAC